>NC_081431.1:81250190-81440190 GCF_949786415.1 Peromyscus eremicus | reverse complement strand
AGATGGCTGAAGCAGAGACGATACGTGATTGATTTGGGGAAAGAGAGCATGACTTTGGCTCAGAGGGTGATGAATTTTGGATGATATCACTTGGCAGTAATTAACCAAACAGGAGCAAGGTCTTGTGTAGAGGGAGGAACCTGGGGTATAAAGAGAGGGTTGTAATTCTTAATGAGTCTGGGGAGCCTGGCAGATCATTATGCTTTATCAGAATTTATAATGCTTTTTAAAATTAATTAGCTTCCCATACATAAAGAAATTCAAATAGAAGCCCCAGAGAAAATTCAATGTAGCTTAAAGTCTCCAGATGGCTTGATGGAAGAGGTCAAAATCCTTCAGGACCGGGAATGTAAAACCTCAACCATTTACCTCTACCAGAAAGATACGTACCTGATTAGAAAGGAGAAAAGAACGGGGAATGTGCGACCTAAATATCCAAGGAACAAAGCTTATTTGGGGGCTAATCACATGCCAAACACTGCTTTAAGGAATCGGAGGCATTAAAGCAAGCAGGTATTGTTTCCATTTTTATAGAGGACTTGAGACTGCGCAAGGTTACAGAAGGTGTTAATGCTAAAGGCAGGTCACCCGGCCATCCTTATAGAGGACTTAAGACTGCCCAAGGTTACAGATGGAGTTAATGCTAAAGGCAGGTCACCTGGCCATCCTTATAGAGGACTTAAGACTGCCCAAGGTTACAGATGGAGTTAATGCTAAACACAGGTCACCTGGCCATCTTGGTGTTTTAAGCCCAGTCCGTGTGTTGAATATGGCCATGTATGATGTTAGAAAGCTTTCTAGAAGATAGTTCAACTGGTAAAGTACTTGCCACACAAGTTTGTGGACCTGAGTTCAAATCCCAGATCTTCTGTAAAAAGACAGGCATGATGGGAATGACATTTCTCTAGTCCTACTACTGGGGAGGCAGAGGTATGTGGACCCCTTGGGATTGGTGGACATGCAACCTAGACTGTTTTCTCAACATTTATTTATTTCCTGTGAGGGAGGGTGTATGTGCACCATAGGACAACTTTTGGTTAGAATGAGTGGGCTTATTAAGTATGTAGCAAGATAAAGTTGGATCTCTCTTTCCCCTGTGTGGGTCCCAGGGATCTAGCTCAGGTCATTAGACTTCATGGCAAGAGCCTTTACCCACTAAGCCATCTTACTGGCTCTGCTTGAAAATTCTGAAGATCCACAGTTACTTATAAAAATGACAGGGCAATCTAAGAAGGAATTAACTATAAAAAATAGTTACATAGAAATGGAGCTTGAGACAATGGGCTTAAATTCTGGCTCTTTATCATAACTACCCATAAACAACAGAAAGACTCTCGTGGTCAGAGTCGGTATTTTTATGTTATTTTTCTTTTGAGACAGGGACTCTGGCCCATTCTGGCTTTGAAGTGGCTATGTAGCTGAGGTTGACCTTGAACTTCTGATCCTTCTGCCTCTACCTCCTGATTACAGGAAGCATGTTATGTCAGCTTTATATGGTGCTAGAAACTGAGGCTGTGCTTTGTGCATGCTAGGGCAGCATTCTTCTAATAGAGCAACACTCTAGGCTCCAGGGACTTATTTAGAAACCAATGGAAACAAGTGATTCTTATGCAGAATTAGGTGTGAAGGTGCAGGTGAGGGACACAGGAGTGGAGATGTGTGAGTGTAGGAGCTGTTGCTCCTGGCAACAATTCAACATCGTCCCTGGAGCCTCTTAATGGCTTGTGTTCGGAAATTGTAGGTTGCTGTTTTTGACTTTGGGAGTGAAAAACTAGCCTGGGTGTCGTAAGATTGATTATGATCTTTTTCTTCCAAGAAAATGTTTTATGCCGCATGATTGAATACTTCCAGACATAAATGCAGGGCCACAAGGGAAGACTAGTGCCAACTTTGTTCAGACCCTACCTTACCTCAGCAAATATGGTTTATGACATTAGAGATGCTGTGTCTATGATGTCCAATTACTACGGAATGAAATTGGCCCTATCTGTGCAGAGTACTAGGGATCAAGAACATAACCTTCTTGGCTGTATGGAACTCATAACTTGGTAGGTGATACAGGTAATTTTCAATGAAACATACCTATAAATTATTAAATAAAGTCATTTAAAACAGATGGAAGAATGATAAGTAACAGATGATAGGTGAATTAGTAGGTAAAATATGATAAATAATAGAAAAAGACATGATAGACAGACAGACAGATGATGTTATCTCCGTCTATTGCCATTTGTTCTTTTAGAACTTAGAAACCTCACCAAAGGGGATGGGAATTCTGCCAGCAACATTCTCTATTAGAAATCCAGGCTCAGTAAGGCTTCCCCAGTCAACTCTGCTAAAGGTTCTGGGAGCCGAATCTGATGATGTTTTGCATGAATATATGTATCTATCTGAGTGCTATCAGTTTTTCTACCTGCTGCTTATTCTTTTACTTTATCTTGCTACATAATAAGCCCACTCATTCTAACCAAAAGTATGGCTACAGAATCTCGTTCTCTGGATAGTACAAAACAACTTGCTAAGTAATTGAGAATGAACTTCTCAGGGTCTTGAGTGTACCACAGTGAGGTGGGAGCAGAGGCATGAGCCACCATGCTATGTTAAGAGTGTGCTGGGAGCGAGATCCAGGAAAAGGCGCAAAGCTACACAGAGAAACCCTGTCTCAAAAAAACCAAACAAAAAAAAAGAGTGTGCTGGGAATCAAACTCAGATCTAGGTAAATGGTCAACCAACTGAGGTACATCCTAAGGTTAATTTTTATCAAAATACTGAGGCAGAATTAGAGATTTACAGGCCCACAGAAACAAATGTAATTCCCTTAAAAAGTAGAAATGACTGTATTAACAAAAAGTAATTCAATGTGACCTGCCTGCCTAAGCCGAGACAATGAGACTGGCCTAGCACATGTGTCTACCCATTCAACAAATAAGCAGTTTTAATGCTCCTAAAACTGCTTATTCTGTCATGGTCTTTAACTTACCTGCTAGTGCAAGGAACTGGAAAGGAAGATGGGTATCAACTTAGCATCAACAAACAGACAGGAGTCTGGTTTGTGGTACCATGTAGTAAATGAAGTCACACCTTAGAATCACACATCATTAGCAGGTGCACAGAAAGTAAGTCAGGTACTTTTAAGGGGCATTAGAATGTACACCTTTGAGATTGTCACTGATAAACTGAAAATCACATTGACATACAGCCAGGGGAAATGTTATTATTTGTTCAAGGACGTGCACAGGTCCTGAGGTACTGAAGTCCTGGCACAAGTCAGGAACAATGAGGTTGTTGGGCCAGAAAGCAGGAAAGAAAGATAAAAGCAGGGACAGAAAGAGAGGAAGAGCAGTGTAGGGAGGGAAGAGAAGAGGAGGGATGAGGAGGGAAGGTGGGGGAAGAGGAGGGGAGAGAAGAGAGTTATAGGGGAGTGTTACTGGGAATTTTGGTTGTGGAATCGCAATTATATTAGAGAATCAGGAAGCTGGAGAAATATGTGATTATTACGTATAAAGATCATTTTGGTGTTTATGAAATGTAGAGGTGGTTGCATGAGGATGAGAACAGAAACTACTGATATCCAGCAGCTGAGCACAGAGGCTTTCCTGCACAGGGTGGAGGATGTGGGTTCAGGGTATTTGCTGATACAGCTTCTGGGACTTGTGGGATGGTTACTAGACAAGGCAATAGAGGGAAGAGCAATGATAAACTCCTTCTCAGGATCAACACCAACAGACAGGGTGTAGTGGCCATTGGCTGAGACAGAAGAGATGGGGAGAAGAAAATCTGCAGACACTGGTTAGCCAAGATTCTTTTTGTCTATATTAAACCTGAGACATTTAACACATTTTCATGTGGAAGCAGAAAGAGGGCAACTGTGTATTTATATTTCCATAGGCCAGGGTGGAAGACAGATGTGGAAGTGATAAACGTGTTATCACTTTTGTAATGAATGGGATGTTCACAGCTATGGGACCCTATGATAAACGTGTAATCACTTTTGTAATGAATGGGATGTTCACAGCCATGGGACCCTATGAGTTTAGCAACCATGCGCTATCGACAGAAAAGCTCAGAGACCTGAAGCTAATGGGAAACCTTAAAGGGAAAGGGGTCATAAGTGAAAATGTGGAAAAGATAGATTTGCTTTCCTTAAAAAACAAAAACAACACAATAATAAATTTTTATTTATTCTTTGAAAATTTCATAGATTTATAATTCCCTCTTCAACTTCCCTTGCCTCCTCAACACATCAGCTTTCCTACTTTCCTATTCTTAAAAAGAAACCTGAAGAGCCAATGAATGACATATATATGGGCACAACAACCCACCCCTAATCCTCAAACCCAGGGAACATCCTGGAAGAGGTGGTAGGAAGGATCTGAGAGCTAGAGGGTTGGGAGGGTGCTCTGAAACGCTATCTTCTGCTTTTGTGTCTCAGTATCTTGTTATGCAGTCCAGGCTGGCTTCAAATTCCAACTAATGTTATTTCTGTTTGTTTATCTCATGGGTGCTGAAATTACAGATGTATGCTACCTCGCTGGGCTCAAAAAACTCTGTCTATGACTGTCTATCTGTCTCTCTCTCTCATGTGTGCATGTATGTGTATGTTTGTGTGTGTGTGTCTTGTGTATTGTGTGTTGTAAGTGTGTGTTGTGTGTGTGTGTGTGTGTGTGTGTGTGTGTGTGTGTGTGTATACGTGTCTGGGTGTCTAATTTGAGGAGGACACAGGAAAGGGTTAATATAGGGTATCTTCTTCTACAACTCTGCTCCTTATTTTTTGAGACAGGGTCTCTCACAGACCTGTAGCTCTACAATTGGCCAGACTAGTTGCCCAGCAAGCCTCAGAGCCCCTCCTGAATCTGCGTCCTCAGCACTTGGATCATAGGTACATGCTGGCAGGCCCAACTCTTTTTCTTTTAAACATCTGTTCAGGAGGGTCACTTTAGGTCACCATGCTCAGCAAGAAAGGACTTTACTGTCCAAGACATCTCTCCAGCCATAAAGATGCTTTTAAAAATAGATCAAAGAGTAGCTTGAAATAATGACTGTGGAGGGTATTTGGCTATGTGGAGGCCATTGGCAAGTCGTGATGAAAATAGTTGTCCCATAGAAACAGTAAGTAGAGTGTTTATACATCATCAGGAGAATTAAGCCAGTGTGAATTTCACAGAGCAGACCATTCATTGATGGGCTTGAAAGTGGAAGGAGCTGAAGGTGCTGTCCAAACGGAGAATGCCTTTTTCACCTGACACTCAGTTCTGCTCTTTAACCAGCCCACTGTTTGAATCAAACTCATTCAGGCTATGGTGTGTTATCCCTTTTATTTAAAAATCACTTGATTACAGAGCTGGAGAGCTTGCTCAGAGGCAAACAGTACTGGCTGCTCTTCCAGAGGACTCGGGTTCAATTCCCAGTGCCCACACAGCAGCTCACGACTGATCCAATGCCCTGCTCTGACTTCTTTGAGTATGGCATTCATGTGGTACATAGACACACATGGTAGAACACACATACACATAAAATTAAAAGTAAAAAAAATAAATAAAATCAACTGGTTACAGACCTAACCTATACAACATCTCAGCAACTCTTGGAACAGTATGTGGCTGTATACCTTAGGGCTAGAGCCCGGCCAAGTTGACCCATCCAGCTAACCCTCAGTTGTCTGAAGACTTTGGTGAAGTTCTATGCAAATAGAGGCAGGAAGAGAAAGCAATAACTAAGGACAGATTTTAGAAAAAGCATTGTCTAGATAGAAGATGATTAAAAGGAGAGGGAGGTCCTAAACAGAGCCACAGGGTCTTTGGTTAGGGTTGTTTGGTGGCATGTATGGCAGGGTTTTTATGTTAATGGGAACAGTCCAGGAACAAATGGGGATACAGTGATGGTGGAAGGCTGTGTCTGTGGTGTCTATTCTCAGTTGTCAACTTGACATGCCTGAAAAGAATGTCCTCCATAAAATCTGCCTGTGCACATATTCATGGGGCATTCTCTTGATGGCTAATTCATGAAATAGGACTCCTCCCACTGTGGGCAGTGCCATTCTTAGGCAGTTGGGTGTGAACTATATAAGAATAAAGGTGACTATGAACTGGGAAGTTAACCAGTAAGCGTAATTCCTCCATTGATTCCGCTTCAGGTTCTACCTCCAGGTTCTTGCCTTGAGCTCCTGCTCTGGTTTTCCTCCATCATGTACTATAAATCAAATAAACCCTTCTTGCTCCAAGTTGCTTTGGTCAGTGTTTTAGCATATCAACAGAGGAACAAACTAGAACAGACTAGATCCAGAAGCCATGGTGAGGGCTTGGGTTTTCATACAGAGAGACATATGTGTAAGATCATGGGAAATCAATGCCAGCTACTGGTATAAAACTAGGAAGCTCATTCTGTCTTGAATAGCACCCCAAGGTGGATAACACCCCACTGATGGTCAGTTTTACTGGATGAACTCCATCGTTTTAGATAATCCACCAGATATAGGGGAGCCTGCAGTGGAGGGGGCAGGCCTGGGTTCCTACAAAGTCAGGAGTATCTTAGATTGAACAAGAGTCAATTTACAGGATTAACAGATTTGTGGGTACATTTCTACTTCAGAAAAAAAGTACATGTTTTCTTGGTAGGAGATACTTTGTTGGCATAGATTATGAATGAGTCCATCATTGGAGAAAACTAAAATGTTGCTCAAGGATACCTTCCAACCTGATAGCTTATTGGCTGTGGAGCTAGCTCCGTAGGTAGCATTTGTGTTACAAACACAAGGGCATTAGTTTGATCCCCAGGCCTGGTTGGAGAAGGCTGGGCTGCTGGTACGTGCCCAGTACTGGGAAGGGAGAGACAAGCAGAGGCCTGGGTTCACTGGCCAGCCAGCCTGGCCTACTAGTCAAGCCCCAGGAGAGGTAATATGGGCTTATAGGTCCAGCCTTCGGAGGGAGAGACTATGATCCCTAGGGTACACTGGCCTGTCAAGCCCCAGGCCAGGAACAGGTCTTGTCTCAAAAAAAACAAGGTGAGCAGCACCTGTGGGAGGACAGTTGATGTTGACTTCTGGTCTCTACACACACGCCCATACATGTACTGGCAATCCTGTACAGACACATGCACCAACACACACATACACATATACGCTTAAAGTAAAGGCTATAATCTAAGTAAAACCATGATCCTTTGGGGTGGGCATACATCGTGAGTATATAGAAGGTATAATAATGAAAAACCAAAGTCATTCTGGGTAAAAAAAAACAAAACTAAAATATGGAGACATTTGAAAGACTAATAAAAATTACTAGACCAGGGCAAGAAAATGACCCCTTAGTGAGTAAGCATACTCGCTGCCAAACCTTATAACCTGAGCTCAGTCCTCAGGATCCGCATGGTAAAATGAGGGAACAGATTCTCAGTAGTTGTTCTCTGACCTCCACATGCACACCGTGATGTCATGTATGTGTGTGGACATGTACACACACACACACACACACACACACACACACACACTCTAAAATGTAATTGAAATTATTAGACTCAAAGAGATCACTGTATAAATAACATAAATAAACTTTCTCAAGTGTTTTTTCATCATGAAGTTCTTAACAAATAAGTAAGCAAATACCAACAGCAACAGCCACAGACTCTTCCCAGAAGTGATAAAAGGTCCTCACTAAGAGACAAGGTACAGGGGGAATTAAAGGTCCCAGACTGCAAGTGGCAAAGTCCTTCCTTGACTAGACTGTCAACACATCTCTCGTAAATCATACTCTTTCGAAAAGTGCGTGTTCACGATAAATACAGTCATTTCTCCAAAAAATCTCTTCCCCACAGGGCTTCATTTTTCTGACAGATATACCTTCACCTATAGTTTACTTGAGGAATCATTAACATTCTGTTTTTTGTATTTTCATTCCCCCAAATCTTAATTCAGTGCTTACGACATTGGGGAAGCAAATGAGTTTTCATGGAGCACTTCAAATGCTTCTGAGGCAAGTGCTGTTTTGACCTGGTTTTGATGAACAGCACTAGTGTGTCATACGTGAGCTCCTTCCATGACCCAACCCAGTAATTCACTGAACTGTTGTGATAGTTTTAATTGCCTCATGACAGCAAGGAGTCACCTATGAAGAGAACTTCAATAAGGAAGTGTTTAGATTTGTTTGGCCTGTGGCCATGTCCGGGGAGAATTATCTTGATTATGTGAGGACACACCCACTCTGGGTGGCTCCACTGCCTGAGCAGGGTACCCCTGCATTGCTGAGAGTGATGGAACAAGCTGAGCCTAGCATGTGGCCTGCATGCTTTGCTCTGCTCTTACTGTCAGTGCGATGTGACTAACCTCTTCAGCTTTCTGCCACCTTAACTGCCTGACAATGATGGATTGTAACCCGAGACCGTGAGCCGAAATAACTATCTCCTTTCCTTTAAAGCTGCTTTGTCAAGGTATTTTATCTCATTAATAGGAAACAGAGCTAAGATAACTATGGTTTTAAAAAAAGTGTGTTGATTGAGTCTGTTCACTAATTATGCATCATTGGATATTGATACAGCAAATAATCACATGAATGCCGCTGCTTACAAGAAGAAAATCAATTTGTAATGACACAGTTCACATGTTCAGCATCATGCTTACAGGAGAGAAGTAGGATAGCAGCATTCTCCCATGACTCCTTCCTTCTATAACTCTCTTCAGTTCTTTCCATGTTACAGCCTCCTTATGCTTACAATGGATCCTTACCTCAAATTCACTATCAACACCTCTCAGGATAACACATGGATACTATGATTGCAGAAGAAGAGACCTGCATGAGTTACCTAGGGTGGAAATTTCCTTTTCTTCTAGAATGCAAAGAAAGAGAGCAGGCTCCTTTCATGCTTCTAGGGTAGAGTAAGAGCTTCTCAGTACATCACCACACTTTTGGGGAAAAGCTGAGCATAGCTATTTCTGATTGCAAATGGCAAATGGTTACTCAAGTCCCAAGAGTTCTTACTTTGAACTTTTGTTGAGGCTTTATTGCATTATTGCCTCATCCTACAGAGCCCTGTAGAATATAAGAAGATTTCTACTTCTCAGCTGATGTACACATTTTTATATATGTGTGTGTGTGTGTGTGTGTGTGTGTGTGTGTGTGTGTATTATTTAAAATCTAGAATAAAATGAGATAACTAGAGGCTGGGGAAATAGCTGTGCTTCAAAAGTGCTTGCCTGGCAAGCATGAAGATCTGAATTCCATTCCTAAAGCCCACATCAAGCTGGAGGTGAGGGTGTGCACATTGGGAATCCCAGCAGTGAGGAAATGGGGATGACAAGACCTATGTGGGTCACTGGTAAGTCAGCATAGACTCAGCTGGAAGTTCCATATTAAGTGAAAAATACTAGGTTCGGATGATGGACTTTGTTCTTCAGGAACACTGGAAATTTCTGTCTGCCCTGCTTTTGTACTCGCACACATGAACACACACACACACACACACACACACACACACACACACAAATTATAATTACCCATATGAATAATCGTGCATTCCATGGGCAACATCATTCACCCACTTAGCTATGTGACTTTGAACATGTGGGTACTTACTGTAGGAGCATCCATAGACCTCCACTCTCATGCCAATCTTCCCACTCGGATTCCACTCCAGTGGCACAAAGCGAACAAAGCGGGTTCTCATTGAATGGAGCAGCTTGTGATGCACCACACTGTCAGCATTCATGTTTCCTGCAAATGTCTGAAAAGAGAGGGCAACTCAGTGAGCTCTACAGTGCCAAGACATGTCAACATATGTATGCGTGCTTCTCCAATCAGACTTTTGGCGAAGGACCACAGTGAAAGCCCTAGTTTCTTTGACATTGATCTAATGTGGGCGACAGTCCTGCCACATGCATTACTTTTTTTTCATTAGCACCAAATACTATATTTTATGATGTTCTTCTCCCTACCATCCATGCCTAGCTGCATTTTCTGAATAAAGAAAACTGCAGGCTATGACACCTAAGATTTAAAGTTAACAACAGTGTACAGTTTCAGTTTCACACATGTCCATACTATAAGATAACTGACAATGCCCTCCAGGAAAGAACGGGTTTTTTTCTGAAATAATTGTCAATGTTTTTTTGAGGCCAGTTATTGCACCGAGCATGTAACATCCTCATTACTAAATAAATAAATGAATAAATAAACAAACCTAGTGCAGGAAGGAAAGAACAAAAGGAAGTGAATCTTCAAATCACTCAGTCACTCAGTAGTTAGAAATTCGCCTGAGGTTCACTTCCACGACTGTCCTATTCCAAGACTCTTGCTTATTTTTGTAGTACCCACTCTCTAACTACACCATCAGCAGGGTTCACAGGAAGGAACCATCACAGTCTAGCTATATATATGGTTCATTTTTTTCTGTTCATTTGTGATTGATGTTTATTTGACAAAAATCACACATGGTCTGAAGAGATGGTTCCATGTTTGCTTCTTAGCCCACTACCCAGGGCTAGTGTGGTCAGAGATCTTAGAGGAAAACATAAAATCGGCACTTTACTAAAACAGAATAATCTCTAACTACATTCTAATATTTATCCTTATACACAGAGTAAGTGAAGTCCTCACCCCTCATCAAGGAAAGTTTTCCTTGAAACAGATAGAGAAAACATCACAGAAAACTACAACTGATCAAAATGCAGAGAAAAAGTAATGATATTCATTCCCACCTGATGCATTTACAACACAACTCTTGCACCAAAGACTGAGGGATCATTATGGAAGAGATGGATGAAAGATTGTTAAGAGCCAGAGGAAGGGGAAGTTTCCTGTGAGATTGAGTATCCTAGGTATGTCAGGGAAGCTCCATCCATGAACTCTCAACCACAATGCTGCCTAAATAAGATCCAAGCAAGCCCAACAATAATAGACATGTTAACAGGAAAGGGGAAGTTCATGAGGCTTCAACCCTAGACAAAGAACTATAAGCAACTAAGGAATGCTGAAAGCAGAATAGTCTTCCCTCTTCTCTGTCTTTGACTGGACTCCTGGAGCTCTTCCTGGTGTTTGGCTATGGATCTCTGCATCTGTTTCCATCAGTCACTGGAGAAAAGCTCTGTGATGACAGTTAGGGTATTCACTGATCTGATCACTAGGGTAAGCCAGTTCAGTATAGGCACCCTCTCCACTATTTCTAGTAGTCAAAGCTGGGGTCATCCTTGGGGATTCCTGGCAACTTCCTTAGCACCAGGGTTCTCTCTATCCCCACGATATCTCTCTCTATCATGGTATCTCATTCATTGCTTTCACACTTCATCCCTGTTCCATCTCAACCATTCCATTCCCTTATGTTCTCATCCACTACTCCCTACACTCCATTGCCCACCCTTCATCCCCAGTTTACTCATGGAGATCTTATCTATTTCCCCTTCCCAGGGTGGTCCATGCATCCCTCTTTGGGTCTTTCTTGTTAGCTAGCTTCTCTGGAGTTGTGAGTTGTTGTCTGGTTATCCTTCGCTTTACATCTAGTATCCACTTATGAGTGGGTAGTGCATCAGGATCCTGATGGGAAAACCTTCAGAGACAACCAAACCAAACTAGTGGGAACTCATGAAAGTTGGATCAATGGTTGTGGAGCCTGCATGGGACTGGACTAGGCCCTCTGCATGGCGAGACAATTGTGTAACTTGATTTGCTTGGGGGGGGGGGCTGGCAGTAGGATCAGAATCCATCCCTGGTTCATGAGCAGGCTTTTTGGAGACCACTATCTAGGATGCGACACCTCGTGCAGCCTTGAGGCAGGGGGAAAGGCTTGGGCTTGCCTCTACTGGATGTGCCTACCATGGGAGACCTTGCCTTCTTGGGGGGGGGGGGAAGTGGGGAGTGGGTTGGGAGGGGAGGGCTGGGGGTTCAGGAGAAGGGAAGAGGGGGATCTTTGATTGGTATGTAAAATTTTCTTAATAAAAAAAATGAATAGGCTTCCTTTGGGAAGTGTTCCTCAACTGGTTATCCACTATCAAATGCTCAGCCCTAAAATCAGATACACACACACACACACACACAAACACACAGAAAACACAGCACAAGTCCTGATTGCTCCACTTGCACTGTGTCTCATAGTCTTCATCTGCATAATTTATTATTTTAGAATTATGTTTTTTTTCTGTAGATGGCATCCAAAGGCTTAAACTTCATCTTTAAAAAAAAAAATGTGATCAAACATCTGTAAAAAAATCAGCATTTAAACCTTTTAAAGCCCATAGCTCAGTATCAGTAAGTGAATTTATGGTGCGTATAACTCTTCCCATTGAGTTTGTCCACACTATTGTCTATGTAGCAGTGACAGGTTGTGAGCTGCCACTCAGATGTGTGTGTTTCATTGGATCATGATTGACCTTCTCAGCTTCAGTAATCTGTAGTCTACCTGGGCATATGCAGTGACAACAACCAATAGAGATCTGATTCCCCTCTAATAGCCAAAGTCAACACCAAGAGAAAAGATTTAAGATGCAGGGAAGAAGGCAGAGAGAGAGGGAAACAGACAGACAGACAGAGAGGAGAGAGACAGACAGACAGAGAGAAAAAAAGACAGACAGGCAGACAGACAGACAGAGAGAAAAAGATTCCTAAAGGACACACTTGTGAAAATACCATTGTTTGAAAGTATATTGTGTATTCTAAAGTAGGAACATACTGATACCTGGAAGCCACATGCAAAGCCTTTGAAAACCAACATTTCTAAATGCCATTCAAAGGCCTGTCTCTCCAAGAGGGCAAACTAAAGGGAAGGAAATACTGGAAGCTTGGAGCTAATCCCAAAGGCATTTTCTTTTATTTGATAAGCCATCTTTAATAAGACATGAGGTAATTAACATGCAAAACGCAGAGTTAAAGCTGAAATGCATAAATCCACTCCAGCTTCCCAGTTCCCAACTGCTCTTCTGGGGTGTGTGATAAAGTGGGTTTCCATCAAGCACTCAGATAATGGAAAAAAGAAGTTATAAGCAAGGCATTGGCCAATATTGGTGACTGAGGGGGATTGTAAAACATTATATTTTGGGAGATAAAAGGAAAATGAAAACATTGAATTCTCCTCTGAGTTCTAGCTTTTTTTTTTTATTAGTGATGAATGTCTGTTTTGTCATTGTAAATGAACAGAAATGTAGCTGCTATTTTACAGGACAGTCACTGATTTATGCTGAAAGGTCTCCGATCCGTATTTGAGGGCCCTGTAGGAACTTGGTTGTATCTTTGTGGTCAGTGAGGGGAGATGTTTGATCCACATTATACATCTCTGTTATGTAACAGTTTTGTCTGGGATTGAAACATTCCATTCTGAAGGAAGCTCCTTAAGCAGGAAGGTAAACAACTCAAAAATAACTTCAGGAGGTCCCGGAACTGACCAGAGTAGTCAGTCCACTAGGCCCCTCCCTGCAGAGTAAGCAATAACAGCTAAATGTCATGCTCTGAAGAGCAGAACCAAGCTTCAACGAAGACTCTCAGACCAGACCAGCTGCCTGGAGGAAAGCAGGAACCAGGCAAGCTGCCTGAAGAACTTCAGACAAACCCAGGAACCTGGAAAGGACACTTTTCAACCTGCTGAGGTTCTGCAGTGGGCTCCAGCTTCCCAGTATTGGGCTCCAGCTTCCCAGTATTGGGCTCCAGCTTCCCAGTATTGGGCTCCAGCTTCCCAGCATTGGGCTCCAGCTTCCCAGCATTGTGAGCTGTCACCCTCAGGGATGGGCCTTGATGATGCAGCTCTCTTTATTTATGGCCCTGTAAATAAACCCTCATCCATACCCCTGTAACTAATCCCAATAAAACTCAATAGTTTACCAAGTTGAACTTGGGTGGTATCCATACTTTTGTCTCTCATGGGTTCCCTGTCTGGAGTAAGTAGACATGTTGCATCTCCCCAGGGAAGTTCTGTCACACAACACCCTTCCCCATGGCATTCTGCCTCCTTTCTCTGGTTTTGGCCTCTATAGTAAGGAACAATACAAGAATTTCAAGAAACAATACATCTTGACTGACAAGGGTTCACATTAATATGATTCAACTTGGAGATGGTATGAAATGATAGTGATTTAGTAGACTCTGTACATCCAGTGATGATGAGCAGTGTGGTCTTCTCTCCTGGCATGCTAAACAGTATGCTTGAGTTGACACTGCTGCCAGCCACAAAGATAAGCTACTGGCACATCTGTACTGAGCTAGGTGTATTATGTAGCGTGCACTTATAAAGAACAGTAGATTTATCAGGATATGAAATTTTGAAGGATGTACAGACGGCTATCCGGGTATTATGGTTGTGACCACAGGTGGAGATTGGTTAATGATGCCTATGCTGATAGGACCAAATTAGAACAATCAGGACTCATGTCCCTCCCTTACTCCTAGGAAACACCCTCCCCCTCTGACTATTCAGTAGGGTAACCATACCACATATGACATCGTGCTATCTCCAGTGAGTCTCTCATTAGAAATTCCTCCAGGGAATTTGCTATTTTCTTAGTACTACACATCCCCGGCCCAGCCTCTGACACTTATGATCTTACATAGTAAAAGGCCACCTGGGCAGCTGGCTCTTCTTCAGTTTTGTGACCACAGCTGACAGTCACTCTCCTAGTCATAAGAGAAAATGAAATGAAAGCCAAAGTCCTAATGTTGTCCACTTTGTTGTTAATTTACCTGTATTAAAGTTATTTTGCATGCAAATCTTACCACATGTAATGTTTCCAGATACACCTGCTAGAACGCCCTCTTCACATAACACAGGTCCCTTTATGTGACAAGTTTCTATAAACTTACTGGAAATTATATCCTGTCCCCAAAGGATTGAGGGTAATGTTTTAATAATTCCTCCCATTTGAAGAACAAAACAGAGACCCAGACAACAGTAACAGGAGTAGCAAGCCTTCCCTCGATATGTAGGACCTCATTACCCCGGAGCATCTAGATCCCTCCCCTAAATCTCCTTCTCAAGGCAGCTAGTCCTAGGGCCTAAGAGCTGATTCATTCAGGAAAGTGACCCCCATACAAGCATGAGGGCCAGACTTCAATTTCTTGAACTCATGTAAAAGCCAAGCACCAGAGTGCAGATGTGTAGTCACAGCACTGGGGAGGGGCTGAAAGGATCCCTGAAGTTCATCGGACCGTAGCCTAACTAAACTTGATAGGCAGCCTCCAGGTTCTGTCTCAAAAAATAAGATGTTACAATGACAAGATGGTTCAGTGGACAGAGCCTTATGTCCAGCCTTGAAGACCAGAATTTAATCCCTAGATACTACAAGTCAACCTGACTACTGAAGGTTTTGACTCTGTATATGTCTGTGCAAACACACACACACACACACACACACACACACACACACACATAAATAAAAAATGATAGATAGATAGATAGATAGATATAGAGAGAGACAGAGAGATAGATAAAATTTTAAAAGGTGAAATGCAATTAAGAAAATCATCTCATGTGAACCCTGGCCTCGGTGTGCTACTTGCAAACCTGTGCACACACATGCATGTACCTGCACACACAGAGATAAAAATTAAAAAGTGATTATTCAATATCCTATTTTCTTATCATTTGTCTAGTTTGATGAAAAATTATGATTCGCTAGAAATCACTCTCTTCTACCAACAACTTAAATTTAAGTAAAGTTCTTTGGGCATCCAGAATTGTAAACGTCAAAAGATTTCTTGAAAAAGTAATTTTGAAGCAGTGGATGATGCCTCAAACCACTTTGTCCCTGCTCATGCCTACACTAACAACCAATCACCTTTGATTTGGAAGGAAGCTTCTTCATAAGTAGCTCGAACTTCTTCTGATATAAAAAAGAACCCTGTCAGCTGTTCAAACAGTGGAGCAGCTTCCTTATGGTAACCAGTGTGTGCTTCAACTGTTATGACAAAATAAATAAACCATGTATATCAACAGTGTTAGCAGAGCAACTTAGGGGAGAAAGAGTTTATTTGATGCAGAGTTGGAGGAGCTGCAGTCCATCATTCATGGCAACAGGAACAGAGAGGCCGGCTGGTCATAGAGCATACATAGTCAGGAAGCAGAGAATGAACAGGAAGTTGATCAGGACTATAGAGTCTCCTCGCCCATCCCGAGAGTCAGTAGTCCACTTCCTCCCATGAGGCTCTGTCTCCTAAAGGTTCCACAATGTTCCCAATCACAAACAGCACCACCAGCTGGGAGCCAAGTGTTCAAACACATAGGCTTATGGTGGGATGTTTTGCATTCAAACCACAACATCAATCAAGGCCAAACAAGTATATGAGTTTTTTTTTTTTTTGCCCATTGACTTAGATGATTCAGACAACTAGTTAGTCATAAAGGCCAAAGGCACATAGATATTAAATTACTGAGTACAAATGGTCCACACCGAACCCTTCCATTGCTGTTGAGTTTTTGCAGCTCCATCTGTGTGGAGGATAAGGGTTGATAAAGTGACTATTGACAAGCATGTCTCATGTTTATGTTTCCATCTCTACACTGCAGGTGTAACACCAATATGTATGCAGCTCTGCCATATGCCGCACACTTGGGAAGACTGAAACACTCTCTTAGCAAAATCAGTCTTTTCACACTCCACTAGAAAAAGAGAATACCTTTACCCTTATGAAAAACAAATAGAAAAATTTCCTGTAGAAAGCTACTATACCAAAGCTGACAGCAGGGCTAGGCCTTCTCTTGTTAGATCTGGGGTAAGATGTGAGAGTTCTGTAAGGACTAGGCCAAGAGATAGGAGGGAGCTCACTTATGTGTCTAAGGTAAGACACCAGGAAAAGCGGGTAACGAAAACCAAGCCAGAAGGCTAGCTAAGCTTGTTAACCAGTTCACATGGCAATGACTCCAGGTGTGGTCCTTGTATGCTTGTATGCTAGTATTAGATGAGCTTTTGGAAATACATTAGCTTTTGAAAGTTCACCCCTTGTTCTGGGATTAATTTTGTAACTGTGGTGGTATGAAAGAAAATGGCTGCCAAAGGGCATGGCACTACTAGGAGGAGTGGCCATCTTAGAGTAGGTGTGGTCTCATTGAAGGCAGTGTGCAACTGTGGATGTGGGCTTTGAGATCTTACATAAGCTCAAGATACTGTCCAGTGTCTTAGACCCCTTCTTGTTGTCTGCAAGATGTAGAACTCTCAGCTTCTTTTCCAGCACCATGTCTGCCTGCAAGCCACCATGTCCCACCATGATGATAATGGACTGAACCTCTGAAAATGAAAGCCACTCCAATTAAATGATTTTCCTTTATAGAGTTGCTGTGGTCATGGCGTCTCTTCACAGCAACAGAAACCTTAAGTAAGACAGTAATTGTTTGTTGAGACAATGGACCCCAAGACATTAGCATTTCCTCGGGCATTCATTGTTAGGGGAGGAAAACGCCTGTGCCAGTGAAGGAGGAACTTGTCTCCCAGCAGGAGACTCACGCAGTGCTGGCACCTTGTCAGACCTCTTTGCTGAAAGACTTGAGTGGAACTAGCAGTGGGCAGGGCCACACCCTGACCACGACTTCATCTTACCTCTTGCTTTCTATTCAAGTCTATATAGAAGAGCCCCCGGTTTGAGAAGTAGAAATGTTTTTGACCCCTATCTGTGGCCACACTGAACACTCTACTTTCTCCACTTTTAACCACTGCTAGCTTGCTATGTCTGCCTAGGCCCAGGCTCTGATGCCCCCAAATCTGTTATTGGTGTCTTTCAAAATGAAAAGGGGAGATACCTTCTTCTCTCCTTTCCTCTGCTATCTTCCTTCCCATCCTTTTTCTCTTCTCTCTTCCTCTCTCCACCGTAAGGACACAGGAGAGGAGAGCTATCTGCAGATCAGGTAGTAGAGTCTCAGCAGATGCTGGATTTATGAATTGGTCTTGTTTTTCCTGACTCCAAACACATGAGAAATAAATTTCTGTTTTTTTGGTCTACCCAGTCTACAGTAATTAAGATAACATCTTTAAAATGATCATTGTACACTGAATAACTTTGAAATCTAAACACAAAGGGTGCCACTATAGAAACTGAATGGCAAAGAATGCCCTTGTCTTCTTTTATTAAGGAAGTATCACACATTTTTTTCTACACATGGAGGTTGAGGATATAGCTCAGATGGTACACTGTTTGCATGAAGCCCTGAGTTTAATCTCTAGCACTGAAAACAGGCATGGTTGCACACATCTATAACATTGGCACAGGAGATAGATAGAGGAGGATGAGAAAAATCAAAGCCATCCTTGTTATGTAATGAATTTGAATTCAACCTGGGTTATATGGGAGCCTGTTCCCATACCCCAAAATACTTAAGGACCTTCAACATTGCAACTTCAAAATGTCCTAAGACAATAGTTTCATAATCAAAAGACTCTCCAATGCCGTGTTAACTCCTGTTCAGCAGCAGAAGCAGAATTCTTTATCCCTGTATTTGACTAACACTAGTCTAGAGTCCACATAATCTAAAGCAAAATGCCCAGGACTGTGATTTCACTTTCACATATATGCCATATGGCCCTACTGTAGCTGTTGTTGGCAGATTATCTGAGGTACTGAATCCACCCATACAAAAATAGTGAATTTACCCAGCTAAGAAAATATAAGATCTTTTTTCGTTCCTCTGGCTTTTTAGAGCATCTACAGACAGCTATTTATTTAGAATAGCTTAAAACTGAAAATAAGAATCTGACATTGGATTTAAAATAGCAAGCTATTTTTAAATTAACAATTTTGGGAAAAAAGGAAGACATTTATTGCTTACTATATCTTGAATTTCATTTATTGCTTAAAACAAAGTTATAGAATATTAAAAATTCGAAAAGAATAAAAACAACAGCAAAAACAAGACCTAAAAGATGCCCTGGAACCCAGAATTGATCAGACTTTTCCAATTGCCTGCAACAGTGCTTCCTGTGCTGGCATTAATCATGCTCTGGGCTGCTGCTCTCAACAAACACCAGGGGGATCAGGAGGCTGCAGATCCAAGGCAGAGGATTAACACTGGATAAATGTGTTCACACCATACTGCAGTGAGGGTGAGAAATACTCGGGTCTGTCCAAACTTCACACCTTTCTCAAGCTTAAATAGTGATTTTTCACACTGTTCTTAGTGATAATTCAACACATGGCCTCATTTCTCAGTTAAGAAATTTTGCCAACAGCTAAAAGGTATTTTGAGTGCCTGAGTCCCTGAGGGTGGCAGGTGGCAACCTGCTTCTCCTCTTCCTCTTTCTTTGTGGAGTTGTGTGCATGCACGTGTGTGCACGTGTGTGTGTGTGTGTGTGTGTGTGTGTGTGCAGAGTGCCTTTAGAGGCCAGAAGACAGTGCTAGATATTTTCTTCAATGACTTTGTCACATCATTTGTTATGATAGAGTCTCTCAATGATCTGGAGCTCACTGAGGCTGCTAGGTTGGCTAGCCCTTAAGTCACAGAATCTGTCTCCATCTCTTAAATACAGGAATTCTAGGTGTTCTCTTTCTTATCCCTTGCTACGATAAAATACTGATCCAATCAACGTGTGAAGTTACAGATTTATTTCAGTTTACAGTTACAGTCCATCATTAAGGGAAGTTTAAACAGGAACTCAAGACAGGAACTGAAGCAGAGGCTGTGGATGTATGCTACTCACTCACTTGCTCCTCATGGCTTACTCAGCCATGATTTTGACAACTCTCCCCTTTTTGTGAGGATCATGGGAAGAGCAACCTTAAAAGGAAGGTCTAGTCCATCATGATTTAGGTGAGGACAAAGGACCTCCTTACCACATGAACATACTATTTACCTCATAAATATTCATAATAATGTCTTTAAAATCTGTAACACAGGGCCCACTAAATTGCTGCCTATGTTGACACAACCCACTCCAATCTCTCTTTCAAGTGTTTGTTTTGCTTAATTTATTAAATAGATTTCTACTTAAACTGTCTTTATTACTTGAGGGAATTAAAAGTTAGTGTGCCCTGTAACACTAGGAGCATACATACATGAACACACACATACATATATGTACACACACTGACATACATGTATATATACACACACATTCATAAACACATACATATATAGACACCCACACATACACATACACACACATAGACATAGACACACACAAACACAAGTGTGTGTATATAAATGGCTGTTTATGTGTACAAACTGTTTAATGCAAATGCCAATAATTAATGCTACTATTAATCCAAACAACACATTAGACACAATGACCATAGAATGCTTACATACTGCTTGGAATAGTTCATTTCATACAGTATGAAAGTCTAGCATAATGCATGATCTTTATAAATGTTTGTTACTACTTTAATTGCTAGTTCCACATATTTAGTTAACTGCAATTATTCTTTACATACATGTCAAATACTGATTCCTTTATTAAGCAGTTCTCAATTATCCAGGTAAATGAGAGAAACAGCTATTTATTGGATCTAAGGAACACTCCAGGGAGAAGTCACATCGATCTCTGTGACATTCTTTGTCATTTCTGAGTGTTTTAGAAATGAGGAACCTAAAGTCTAGATGTTGTGCAGAGTGTCCACAGTGCAGGTGGAATGTGAGCCCAGATCTGTTCTCCTATGTAAATCTCCATGATCCCTGCTCAGATCTGTCCTGCTGTGTAAGTCTCTATGATTCCTGCTCAGATCTGTCCTCCTGTGTAAGACTCCATTATTCCTGCTCAGATCTGTCCTTCTGTGTAAGTCCCCATCATCCCTGCTCAGATCTGTCCTCCTGTGTAAGTCTCCATCATCCCTGCTCAGATCTGTCCTCCTGTGTAAGTCTCCATCATCCCTGCTCAGATCTGTCCTCCTGTGTAAGTCTCCATCATCCCTGCTCAGATCTGTCCTCCTGTGTAAGTCTCCATCATCTCTGCTCAACATTCTTGATTCCTAGGAGGCTTCACCTTCCTCTGCTCTGACACAGTATACACTTTCTAATTCTACCATTATTCTGAAATTTTTCTATTTTGTGTTGTATTTATATGTATGCCAATGGGGTCTTCATTATGAAAGAATTAGTTGCTTTAGAGCAGGAATTCACATCAAACACACACACACAAACACACACACACACACACACACACACACACACACACACACTATTCCCAGCTATCAGCTTCACATTTGTGCTTAGTACCATGGTTTAAACATCCTCAGTATTTGACCTCAGTCCACCCCAACACTGCCTGCTTCCTCCTTAGTTCATTCCTGTGTATTATCTAAGGATATTTGTTCTTTAGTTAAATTAGTACCTGTTTCTGGAGGGAACTAAATCCTCAGAAGACTCCTGCTCCCTGGTATTTAATATGGGGTAAAATACAGAGCACTGAATTAAATATCTTGCTAAGTTCAGAATGCATAGTAAGCAAAAGATGTAACACGAAACCATGACACACTGATGGAAAACTGGACATGGACACACATACTGAATGCACTAATCTCAGGAGAGGCACACCAGCAAGAGGAAGAGCAAAGGTCAACCAGATGACTGTCCTCTCATCTCTAAGGCAATGGACAGAGTCCAGGTAGTTTGCTTCTCTGTGCCTTGGTTTCCTTCTCTGTTAAATGGGAGAGAAAGACTTGGAGATGCCAGAGGCACATTATAAAGATAACAGGAAAAACTCATGTGATGCTGGTCCCCTGCATCCAGCAAATGCTCTTCATGCCAGTTTCCATCTTCTCCCTTCTGTGGAGTCAGAATAGGTTCAAGATCGGGTCACTGTATCCACAGGGATCTGTGCCACTGTGCCCGGAGCTGGGCCTGTAATTCTAGAGCTGCAATGCATCACTTCTGTCTCTCCAGTTTTTGTGCTCTTTATTCTCCTTCAATCAAATGATTAGAGAAAGTACAAAATGGCACTAACAATTAGGTATTTATACATGTATAAAATATGACTTATATCCAATTTGTAATATAACAAAGCTATCCAATGCCAGTATACCCTGAGCATCTGAAAATCTAGTGATACTCAGGGCTTGAAGGCAAGGACGCTTTTCATTCTTACACAAGAAGAAGTCACACATTTGTTTGGTGAAAGATAAAACACAATGCTTTGGGAAGCCTAAGCACAGACAAAGCTTCATCTAATAAAGCAAAGCCTGAGACAAAGGGATGTATACCCTCAGGGATGTGTTCAGAGTCCTCAGCTGGGGTGGGGTAACTTCCTGCTGTCCCCACTGCACTGCCTCCAAAAAAACAAGAAGTCTGCACTCCAGACTAAGGTTCTCAGGTCTGCTCCAAGGTATGGCAAAAGTATAGTCACATAAATCAGCAAGTGTCACGCAGTAGGTGAGGTAGAGGCACACCCAGCAACACCCGATGGACTATGAACAAATTCAAATGGAATAATCAGGATTGGGAAGATGGTTCAGTGGGAAGAAGACCTGGGTTCAAATCCCTGGAACCCATGCAGAACTGAGATATGCTAGTATACACATGTGATCTCATTGCCCACAGTGAGGTGGGAGGTGGAGACAGAGAATCTCTGGAAGCTCATGGCCCAGCTAGCCTGATGTACCTACATTTACATGTACATCACATCCTGTAGGCACCTAGCCTCATATAACCACATAAAAAGTGTAATAGCAGCTATTTTTTCCCATTATTCCCAGGCATCTTTCTTGTGTCCATGTCCTAAAATGATAACTTGCCTGACTGAGAAGGATTATGAAACTTCCTTTCCTTTTGGATCCAGCCGTCACAGAGAATGAAAACTTGGCTGATCATCTTTTGGAAATGAGAGAGAAGCACAGTGTCTGAAGATGCCACTGACTAAATTACAGAGTCCACACTTTCATTGTTCTACCACAGACAGTGGTAAATCTGTGAAATCTATGATCACTTAACATGTCTTTCCGTTCTTACACTTACTACAGACCAGAAAGTAACCAAAGGTAAAGCAATGTGTGGAGAAGTTCACACAGCAAATGTGAAAAGCTGCACAGTTCTTCCAAGCGTCTTGGAGTACATCCCCAGCGGAAGGAGTTGTTGACACAACACAGGATCAATCCCAGAGTTTTGACAGGCATTACGGCCAAGTTGCTTCCTGGTGATTTCCCAGTTACCCTGAGACCCACATTACCAAAGCAAACTGGCTGAAGTTTTTTGTTGCATTTTCCCTCCCCCCCTCCTTTTTTTTTCTTCTTTCATCCCACACCCTTTTTGGCAAAGAATGACAAAATGCAAATCACCAGTCAGATTTATTCAAATACCACATTTAGGAAACATAGCCAAACAAATTATTCAGAGCAGGAGCTAGGGACTCTGAGAGAGATGGCGGGGTTGTGTGAATAAATTTCAATAGGGGCTTTACTTCTCGGTGATATAATCTCAGTCTCAATTTCCAATGAGCCTGTCAAAATGCATTAGAGCTCTGACTCCATTAAAGCCACTTTGGGTTTTGAAAGCTCGCTGGCTGAGTATTTAGAAGTTTCATTTGGTCAAACTATTTGTAGAGATTTGTAAAGCCACCTGGTTTTGAGGATTAACCATCTTTTAACTGTTTTCCTTTCAAAGGCAATCGAGATCATTTCTTCCCTTCACCAGGGCTAATTGTTGAGCATATACCATTTTATCCTGTTTGGATTATGTGACCTTTCCTTGTCAGGTTTTTACTGTCTTCTTTCTTGTGAACATTTCTTCACAGTAAGCAATCTTGGTGTATAGTAAATGCTAATTGGACCTTTAAAAGGTTCCCATGATAAATATCTTTATGCCTCAATTTAAATTTTCTGGGCAGAGAGCAGAGATGGGGGAAGTCACTTTGCCCTGTCCTTCAACTGTATTCATGGTCCTTTTTCGTCTTCCTTAGTCTCAGCAATATTTGATTGATCCTGTCTATCGCACGTGTCCCCAGTACCTCGTTTCACCTTCTCACTTTCTGCAAGAACTGGAAGGCTCTGAGCTAACAAGACAGCCTCTGGCATCGTCTGTGTGTTCTCTGAAGGAAGGTTCTCTCCTCTCTTTTTACTGTCTTGTTACTCCAGGTATGGACTGGAGTAAGGAGCATGCTCTAGTTTCATTTCTGGTGCTGGGTCAAAATACCTCGACAAAGCAAAGCTTAGTGGAGAAAAGATTTCGTTTCGTTCACAGTTCCAGGTTACAGCCCATCACTGCAGGGAAGGTACCAGGAACCCGAAGCATCTAGTTACACCTCATACACAGTGAAAAGCATAGAGAAATCAACACCAGCATGCCTGCTTGCCTGTGCTCATCTCAATTTCTCTCCACTCTGATACAGCTCAAGATCCTCTGTGTCACTTCAGTGAGCTGGGTCTTCCTATATCAATTATTTGATTTAAGACAATCCCCACAGACCTACCGAGGGCAATCCATTGTAGCTGATCCCTCATTGAGGCTCTTTTCTTAGGTAAGTATAGGTTTTGTGAGGTTGACAATTAAAGATAAACATCACAGAGTGTAACCCACCGAACTTACTCCAGTGACTTTATCCTTTCCACACATGATCAGATTGTACCTTCTTTCTTGCTTTCTGTCTTTTCTATTTGAATCAGCCTATCTGAATAAGGCAACATCTTGTTATCTATCCTGTCTCAAGTATTTTACTCTTTCATTCTTTTTGGTAAGTTTCGGTACCTTTTATGCAGAAGCTTATTCGTCTGTTATATTTGGGACACCTTTACAAATATGCTGAGCCACAATTCCGGTGTGATGGTGGTTGATTTCCAAAATTCAGATTTTCTACTGATGTTTACAGCATTTCATTAGAACCAAGTACTCTGAAATGTTGTCTGCCATAGAGACCTTCTAGTAACTCTTTCCAGCAGACCATCATGGAGGTATTCAGTTTCAGTCTTTTGATTTTGTAGATGGTTTTGCCTTTTCTAGTATTCTAACAATTTTATTGCTGGACCTCATTTTGTGCTCTTATATCATGTCATTTATGATCTCATAAAACAAACTACTAAAACATTAATCATTCTGGCACTAAAAGGAGTTGGCAAATACTTGCTTTTTGTGCTTAACCATACAAGAAATCACTAACTTATTATAAAGTTGAACATGTGTTCTTGCTGGTATAGTTGAGGGTATGAATCCTTGGATCTTGCCACTCTGCCTCAGTTACTAGGAGAACCCATACTTCCCATATGTCTTACTCTTCTCTTGTAAGGGCCTCTTATCATACTCTGCTGCCACATACTGCAGTATTCTCTTTCTACAACTTCCCTTAATGTGGCTAGGGCTAGCAGATCATGGGCCAGTGATGAGAACACTGTTGTTTTATAGATAATTCTGTGGTGGATGGTTACCCTTCCTGCCTTGTGAGAATACATGCAACCCCATGAGTAGAGTTAGCATATCAAATTACTGGAGTTGTTGAAGTCATCTCCCTACCTGCAGTGTGCCAGTTAAAGGCACAGATTAATAGTGAAAAAAAGGAGAGTTATTCAATTGGCCACATTGGGAAGGAAGTAGGAAGGTCCACTGACTGCTCCACCCTCAAGTCTATCGTCAGCATCCTGATGTGCAGTTCAAGTCTGAATACAGAGCAGGAGATGTGCACATTTAAGCAGTCTCCATCAGGGTGTGATCTTGGCCATCATGACTTTATCACTATCTGGGGTAGAACAATAGGTGGTCAGAAGTGTGTGAAATCTTTTCTTTTTTTTTTAGAAGACAGGTCTCCTCTGGCTGGTACCAGGCTTCAGCCTTTTCTTTCACCTAAGCTTGCAACTCTTAGAAAAGTCTAATTTCTTAAAATTCACACTTTCTAGATTCTGTTGGGAATGGAGAGGCAAAAGTGTCTCTTTAGAACATCTCCATTCCTTTCAGGATGTTTACATCCACTCATCATAGTGAGCTCCAAGCTGTTTAGTGCAGAGAAGGGAGGGGAGAAGTCATTAAGATAATGCAGGTGAAACTAAAATCACCAAAAACATAAGCAGAAAGCAGAGATGGATTTGCATGGAAAAATACCTTGACAAAAAACAAACTTAGTGAAGAAAACATTTCTTTTAGCTGGGCAACTAAAGTCAGTAAAAGGACTTGTCACCAGAAGAATCCAGCCCGGCTCCCTTTTGATCATGTGTTGGGGACACCTGTGTCTAAGATTTTTGAGTTAAAAGAGACTGTAGGGTGACCTTCTCCTTGGGAACAACCAAAATATTTTTCTTGTTGCTCCTGTTCCATTATTTGTTTCTTTGTTTGTTTGTTTGTTTGTTTTGGAAAGCACCGACATGCTGGTCCTCCTTTGTGGTTATTCACATCTGGTGGCTTGTAAAAGGCAGCGATGCTTTGTATCATGTCTCAAAGCAACTGAGCCAGAATCTCCATTATGAGTAATTAATCCACCTGCTAAATGTATGTGCATGCCTTTCTTCAGACAAAACTAAGCTGTCCCTACTTTGAAAAGCATGGAAGCTAACATAAAATTTTGAAAACAGAAGCTAATCCTTATGAGATAACAATTAGCTGGATTGGAGACTGTGGTCAGGAGTCAAAGAGTACAAATTCAACAATGCCATGTCCCTAAGTCATGAGCATCAGAAAACTGAGAGGTCTTTGAATGTGGATCTGGAAAGGAGGACAGAAAATTATATTCCGTTTCCAGCTCATAGTCTTCTCTTGCAAGTGGGAGTAACATGGTTTCTTTTAAGTAAGACATTTCATTAGAATTTCCAGTTCCTTGCTCATGTTTCTTATCTGGACCTAAATATCACAGGATAGAAAATATTGCTTTCTGTTTCTTTATTTGTTTTGTTTTTAGCTGCTCTGTATCTCATTGTACTGAAATGGGATCCTAGAAAACAATCTACTCCAGGGAGTACATGGGACTTCTGGGCCTGGTATTGTCACAGTGACAAAAAGGAGCTACTTTGGAGTGGGTAGAGCCTGTGCCTTCCCTGTGCCTGGGGTTCTGTGTAGCCTGGGATAACGGTAAAGGCATAAAAAACATGTTCCATGATCACAGCCTACATACAGTCCAGCTGGGGCAGATGGGAATCAAGTACTCACAAGTGAACTCATAATTGCAAAGAGCAAAGAAAAGAGTAGTGCACATTCTTAACAAGCCTGTAATCCTGCACCTGGGTGGAACACCTTCCCATGAGTGAACACCCCTTCAAATCCTAGGCTGTTCTTAAACATAGATCATAGTTCAGGCTGGAAATATGGCCCCATCAGTAAAATAGCTGTACAAGCATAAGGATCTGAGTTTGACCCTCAAAGTCCATTTGAAAAGCCGGGCATGGTAAGGTATATTTGTAATCCTAGCAGTGCTTAGGCAGAGATAGGTAGATCCCTGGACACATATTAACTAGTTATCCTAGCCTAATCAATGAGTGCCAATCAATCAGAGACCTGCCACCTATGGTCTACACACACACACACACACACACACACACACACACACACACACCCTGGTGGGGGGCATGGCCTGTAGGAGCCATTCAGAGGCTGCATTCAGAGGCTCCTGTATGGCTTTGTGCTAACCTCCTAAAGTGTCCTCTGCAGAACTTCATGATACTTGCACAGTCTGCCCTCCACAGACTTGCAGTCCCTCTATGGTAGCTGCTCCCTAACCCTTCATTCTGCCAAGTGACAACCTGATGGAAGTATGGCTCAGGCCAAAACCACACATCTGACCCCAGGCCTTGAGGTATGAGTTTTCAGGGTGTGATCTGTGATCAAAGGCTCCACTGAGAGTGTTGAAAATAAAAGAATAAATTCTTTCCCTGGGATAGCTCTCAGCTGGTGAAGTCCCTGTCTATAAAAAGCCCTGGATTCAATCTCTGATGCCACATAAACCAGGTAACCAGGTGTGGTGTTGTGTGCCTGTAATCCCAGCACTCAGGAGTTGGAATCAGGAGGATCAGTTACATAGTGAGTTTGAGAGCAGTGTGGGCTATATGAGACCTTGTCTAATAAAAAGGAGAGGGGTGGGTGAGAGAGGAGGAGAGAGAGAGAGATCTAACTCTTCCATCTCTGACACACTACTAGAAAGTTCAGCAGGTTCTCACGGTCTCTCTGAATCCTTGGAAGAGAGGTCACTAGTTTAACACCACACCTTTTTGTCTCCTGTTTTTCATTCTCAGCCTACTTTTCCATGATTGCCTTCCTTCTAGAATTGTGTGCTGCAGGCTCCACCATGAGTCTGGTCTGGCTAAAGGTGTGAGGACTGTGTGTGGAACTGAAGACTGGATGACAGGGCAAGAGCTCAGAGATTTTAAAAAGTATTTTATCAGAAATTGTGAATCCTAGTAATATTACCAGAAGATCTTAGAGACCAGAGCTGCCTGTCTGCAGCCTCACTGTCCCCAGCAGAAGAACAGGCCCAGTGCTCATTCTTCTGAAGCTCAGTTAGAGTGAGAACTTGGGAAACGACATGTTTTAGGCTTAGGACCACTCACCATTACCATAGATGGAACACCACTGTACACATTTCTCAATTAGTTTCCATGACAACAGGGCCAAAGTAATTTCTACTCGAAGATGACAATCATGTTATTATCTCAGAGAAAAAGGAAACATGAGTCTGGATCCTCATGGGAGACACTTTGGTCGTGAGGGTTAGTGCAGTTTGGTGAAAGTGAGCAGGCTCCCTGTTTGGCAGGTTAAGGTGACTGTGGGATCCTGAGCATGAGACTTTAACTACTTCACACTTGACAACTTACCTTCCACTTTCTGCCATGAGTTTAAAAAGTGTGAATGCCTGATTTGAGCTTCCCAGCCTACAGGAACATGGGTCAAAATATACCTTTATTCTAATGAATTTATTTGGCCTCAAGTATTCAATTATTGCCATGGAAACTGTATTATGTTATGCCTAACCCAATCATGATAACTGGATTACTTTCCAAAGGTCTCCAAATTCCATCGTATCAGGATGAGGGTTTTGACACCTGACTTTGTAGAGCACACAAACATGTTGTCCACCAGGGGAAAAGGCAACTTTTTAGAAGGCTGTTTAGAGAACTTGACCAGAAGAGGATACTATACTGGGGTGCCATTGCAGTGAGATTGGGATAACACCTCAAAGTGTAGGGAGATATGGTGAAAGAGCATATCAAATCTCTATCAGATATTGCTGCTGTTTGGATTAACAATGCCCCCAGAGGCCTGCCCACATTCTTGGTCTGAAACTATTGAAAGGTTGTAGAAGATATAGAGGAAGGACTCTGAACCATTGGAATGTGCCCATAAAGGGGATATAGGGACCCCAGACTCCTTCTGTCTCTCTTCTGTTTTATACAGCATCTGTTCCTGACATACATGCTGTTTTCCCATTATACTGAAGGGATGGAGCCAATAAGCCACAAACAGTAAACCTCTCAAAATGTGAGTCAAAATAAACTCACAGTTTTTATGTTGATTATGTTAGTTTTATTTTTTTATAGCAATGGAAATTTGTTTGCAAAGGTACTACCGAATAAAGATTTGATTCATTTTTATAAGTGTAAAGCACAACAGTAGGACAGATTGGAAAAATCTATTGTAAGGAGGATTCAACCTAAAATAATGTAAACATGTTCTTGAGGGAAAGGCTGCTTAACAATAGAAGAGATTAGATGCTGCAGCAACACATCACCATGTCAACATATTTACACCTTTGTAGAGTTGTCACAGAAGGGGATTTCTGTGGAGGATGAGAACTAGATTGGATGACTGCCAAGGTTACAGAAGTTGAATGTGGATTTTTCTATCCAAGTTAGTGCTTCATTTAGAGGAACATCATGTTATTTGTCTCTAGAGGGCATAGACCTCCTCTGCTTCCTGGACAAAGTTTTAGAACAGTGGAGAAGAAGTTTAAGAAGTGTGTTCAGCAGCCCCAGGACATTTTGAACAGATGCCACAGAAATGCTCGGCTTTGGTTGCAGCAGAGCATGTGAGAATGAGGGATGGAACCATCCGTCACTCCACAGGAAATACGATCCAGTGTTCAAGGTCAACTGAGCACACATCCCCTGGTACACTCACCCCAGGCAGTTCACTTTCTCATTGAGTCACTTATTCATCCAATAAATATCAGTGCAGCCTAGGTAAGGGATGCTGCAAAGATGTGTGATGAATGATGACCTCTGTGAGACTCCGTAGCCAAAAGGCAAGCAACAGGAAAGGAAGAATACAGCATGACAAATAAAACGTTAGGACCTTCAGGCTGGCCTGGAGTTGTTCAGACTCTGCCATTTCTTTGCTACCTAAATCCATATAAACACAGCTCCATGCAAGCAGAAATGGTTGTTGTGGTTGTTTGTTTAGTGGGAAGTGCTGTGTAAGACACAGAAGATGGGATTTTGAAATGAAAATATACGTCCTGAGCCAGAGGAAATATTTGTGTGAGATTAAAAAAAGAATCATCAGTTGAAGAGTAATTTCCTTATATTATGTATTAATGTTTGTGGCTGTTATAAAACACCTTAACAAAGAGCATTTTGGGGGAGAAATGGTTTATTTTAGCTCACAATTCCAGGTTATAGTCTATCATTGTGTGGGAGTCACCAAGGCAAGAATGTAATACAGCAAGTCACGTCACATCCTCTGAGCAGAAAGAAATGAATGTATATGTACCTAGTTACATTCAGTCCCTCTCTACACTTTACAGTTTGAGATCCCCTGCTACCCATGGAGGGTGGGTCCTCCTACCTTAATTACTCAATCAACACAACTCCCACAGACATGCTCACAGGCCAGCTTCATCTAAAGGATCATTTACTCACTTCTCAGATGATTCTAGATCGTGGCAAGCTGAAAATTAAAACTAACCTGCACATATGGCTACACTGCACTAATGCAGTAAGTGAGCTGAATGGGAGGCCCAGTTTGTCCATCAGCGCCACTAATGCTAAGCATGTCATGCCCATAGTACTGAAGTGGGTTAAGAGAAATGTCACCTATAAAGTGCTGAGTGCCATGTTTAACACAGCAACTGACAGCTGAGTATTCACTGAGTATTCACTGAGTCTTATTCAGTGTTGGCTGCAAAGGCATCTATTGCTCTCGTGTTGTCCCTGTTGTTAGAGCAAACACAAACACTATCTTCATCCGTCTGTAGGTCTTACTTTCCTGGGTTTCTGGCTATGATTCCCTTGTGTACTAGATTTGTAATTAAGTTCCCTGAATGACTAAGTGAGTCGATAAACAAGTGAAGTGCCTAGGATAGGTAAATGTGTGCTCAGTTGACCTTGAACACTAAGATGGTATTTCCTGTGGAGTGGAGGATGATACTGTTCTTCTCTCTCACCTGCTCTACTGCAGCCGAACCCCTGTGTTTCTGTGACATCTACCTGTACACCTAGGTCTATTGGGATAGTACTGCTTAAATGTCTTTCCCTGGTGTGAAGTCTTTTGTAGCACAGCAGAGATCTGTACCCTTATGAACCTTGCAGCGCCAGACTTCCCTCAATGACACACTAACTTCCTTTCAAACTCAGAATCCGAGAGTAACGTATGTGTTTAATGGAAGTTGAAATGTCAAAACTTGGTTATATTTGATGACAAACTCAAGGTGTGGTAAAGAACCTCCTCCTGGATGCCTGGGTACCTGCCATTCGCAAAGTGACCTCTAATCATGGCCAGGTGCCAGCTGCTTGTTGGAAAAACTTTAGCCAGGCAAACATTTGTCTCATCCTTGAGTCCATATGGCATCCCTGTCTTCTTCTGGGTCCTTCGACCTGTCTGCTACTCACCTGTCAGAAGCTGAGCTGCAGATGGACAAAGCAGGCAAGCAGGGGATACGAAGGGACTGGTGGTGCACCTGGCACTGAGGATATCCCTGCCTCCCGTGACTAAGGAAGTTAAATAGCAGAGGAGGACATAACTGACAAACGAGAAGCACAGTTTATTTTGCACTGACCTACTTATTTATGTTTTGCATGATCAGGAGGATGTTGTAAAGGACAGATGTGTTAGTTTTAGATGTCTTTGGATTCGAATCCCAACACTGCAACCAAATAGAGTTTGCATTCAGGAAATGTGCTTATCTTTTGCAGATCTCAGTTTCCTTGTGTTTAAAGATATTCTGTATGATGGTTATGTGTGTGATGGCTAGTTGTCATTGTTGACTTCATGGGATTTAGAATCACCATGGAAACAAACCTTTGGATGTGTGCATGACAGTTTCCAGGAAGATTTAAGTGAAGAAGGAAGATTCACCCTAACTGTGGGAAGCTCCATTACCATGGGCTGGGGCCAACGGTTTAATAAAAAGGAAAGGGGCTAAGCACCAGTTTTCATCTTTTTCTGCTTCCTGCCTGTAGACACAATGTGACCAGCTGCCTCAAGCTCCTGTGGCTGTGCCCTCCCCACCATGATGAACTTCATTCTCAAACTATGAGCCCAAATAAAATAAACCTTCTTTCTTTAAGGTGTTTGGTTTGTTTGTTTGTTTGTCAGACTTTTTAACTACAACAGTAAGAAAAATAACTAATAATGTGTCTCTTTTAAAGACACACAAACAGAGAAAGAGAGAAATATGCTTGACTATCAATAACTTCTCTTTTAGTCATCAAAATTTAGCTAATTTCTCTTTCTCTATTCTATGTTGCTCATGAAAGTAAATGTTGCCAAAACAATACAGATTAACTTCCAGATGTTTCACTTAGCAACACATTGAGTTAAGAACACATAGCGCTCTTACAGAAGACCCAAGTTCAGTTCCCAGCATTCACATCAGGGCAATATATAACTGCCTATAACTATAGCTACCGTGAACACAATGACATCTTCTGGCCTCTGCAGGTACTGTACTTATTTGCACAAACCCATCCATGTACAGGCACATACACATAATCAAAAAGAAAAAGTAAAACTTAACAGGGCATAGTGAGCCTTGCCTTGATATCAGGATTGTGGAGGCAGAGGCAGGCGGATTTCCATGAGTTTGAGGCTAGCCTGGTCTACACAGTGAGTTCCAGACCAATTGAGCTAAGATTTATTTTATTATAACCCACAAGTTATAATCCCCTGAGAGCCAATGAGGGTGGGAACTACGATGAGATATTTTGCATTAAACCACCTTAGCATTCACAGGAGCCTGCAATTCATTCAAATAAGTAAACAAAGGTTCTAGGATTAAAATATGTTCTAATAAATGTCATGGTCTACTTGTAAATCAGTTTGTGTTCTTATGTTTCTTTAATTATTATTTCATTTTATTTGGTTATGTGTATGTGTGTGTGCAGATACATGTGTGCATGTACATGCATATGGTACTCCCTATCACTCACCTGGTTCATTGAGTGGGCTAGACTAGCTAGCCCACCATCCCTAGGGACCTAACTGTTTCTGCCTCCCTAAAATCAAGTTCACAAGTGCCTGTCATCACACACAGCATTTTGGTTTAAACTTACTTTCTTTTTAGTTACTTATATGTGCATGCATTTTAGTGTGAGTATGTGTGTACACATGTGCCCACGGAAGTCAAAGGTATTGGATGCCCTTGGAACTGGAGTTGTGGGTGGTGGTAAGCTGCCAATGTAGGTGCTGGGAACTGAATTCTGGTCCTTTGCAAGATCAGAATGTGTTGTTAACCACAGAACCATTTTTCTAGCCCATATCTAATCATAGCCAGCATTTTGACCAGGCATATTTTACGGGGGTGTTGGGGAGCAAATTCAGGTCTTTGTGTGTGTAAGGCAGACATTTTCCAAGCTGAACCATCTCCACATCTCTCATACATGTTCTGTTGTTACCATATCACATTGTTCTCTCTGGACTGCAGTGCCTCGGACTGGGGGCCTGTTCTTGGGGTATGTATGTAGTGGAGAAGAGAGTGAATCAGGACTATGGATGTCAGAGAGGCCTCCATGGTGCAGAAGGGCTGCAGTGGGTTCCCACAGCTGCCTTTGTGTTCAGCATTAGGAAGGACATTAAACTAAATGGCCTGGATAGACCTACAGACTTTCAAGACCTGGATTTTTCTGTCTCCAAATCTAATGTTGATGTTAACTTCAGAGTGGAGATAGGTGAGGAAATCAGGCCATAGGAATGCCTATCCTATGTTCCACTAAGGAACTGCTACCATTGCTCCGGTGGTAAGGTTTGCCAAGTGTTTACCATTCCCCTGCGGAATGGTGGCCTGAGAATGCATAGGGACATTGCGATCCTCGGCAGGGACCTGTGGGGCTGGAGATAAGAAGTAAGGCGCATGTGCAGAAAGCATCAAAGCCAAGGGAGCAACTTGGCAGCAGCATATTGGGAAACTTGACATTTCAAAATACACACTAATTTTACTTCAAGAAAATGCCAGAATCTGAGAAATGTTAAGAATGCTTTTGGGTGGTGGTGGCAGTTTTTCCCAGTTAAATATTCTGTTTCGCTTTAAAGGAAACAGAGATTTAATCTTCAGACTTTGGATACAGATATTAATCAAGAAGAAACCTAAAGACTCAACTGAGCAATAAACAAAGTCACTGTTATTTGTGGACAATAATAAGGCCAATGGAATGTGTTGAAGGTGTAGTTTCCAGAGCTTGTTCTCTCTCTCTCCCTCCTTTGCTGCCTCTCTCTCTCTCTCTCTGTCTCTCTCTCTGTCTCTCTCTCTCTGTCTCTCTCTCTGTCTCTGTCTCTCTCTCTCTGCCTGTCCCTCTGTCTTTCTGTCTCTCTCACATCTCTTCAGAACATCTTCTCGAGTACATGCTACAATATTCACAGATTAGAATGTATAGTGATATTTCATTTGCGTTGAAATGTGATTTTATTTGTATGTTAATAAATAAAGTTTGCCTGGGGATCAGAGGTCATAGCAAGCCAGGAACAGCAGTCAGGCGGTGGTGGCCCACACCGTTAATCCAATCACATGGCTGGCAGAGTCTCCGTGTGGTCAAGGACAGAGCCAAGCGTGGTGATCTGAGACTTTCATCCCAGTACCAACCATAGAGACCTGGAGGTCTGTATAGACAGGCAGTGATGAGGAAGTCATGTGGTTGGGTTTAGAGCCAATGAGAAGGCAGAACAGAAAGGCAATAAAAACACAAGTCAGGCAGGAAGAAACACTCTCTCTGGGGAAGCGATGGCAGCAAGGTGGTAAGATAAGGTGAATCTCTGATCTCTTTGGCTATTTACCTCTGTATTTGGCTTTGTGTTTCTTATTTACTAAGACTGTTTAGAATTTTGTCTACAAGATTGAGTCACACCATGCTTGAAATTTTATTTGTCATCAAAGCATTGTTATACAAAGACCTCAATGTGATTTGGATGTGTGCATATGTCAGAAGAGATGCAAATGTATGTGTGAATGTGTGGGCACTTGTTTACATGTATGTGTGAAGGCCAGAGGTCAACTTTAGCTTCTCCCTAGGAGCTATCCACCCTGGTTTTTTGTTTGTTTGTTTGTGTAAGACTAATTTTCTTATTGGCCTGAAACTTGCCATGTAGAAGGCAAGGCTAAGTGGCTAGTGAACCCTAGGGATCCTCCTGTCTCCACTTACCAGACATTAAGATTCAAGAACATTTCATCATGCCTAGCTTTTCATGTGGATTCTATAGTTTTGACTCAGGTCATCATACTTGCAAGGCAAATACGTTACCCTCTGAGTTATCTCCCCAATCCAAAATATTGTGATATTTTAAAATTTGTATTGGTAGGAAAACTAGATTGTTATTTATTATGTACATATATAATCTTATGTAATATTTATGCACACATCTATGCATACCTATATACACATTTGTTTTTTATATATTTTTATTTTATAATTAACTTAATTTCACATATCAGCCACAGATTCCCCCATTCTCCCTCCTCCCAGCCCTCCTCCCACTTCACCCCCCATTCCCACCTCCTCCAATGCAAGGTCTCCCCTGGGAAGTCAGCCCAGCCTGGTAGACTTAGCCGAGGCAGGTCCAGTCCCCTCCTCCCTACACCAAGGCTGAGCAAAGTGTCCCAGCATAGGCCCCAAGCTCCAAAAAGCCAGCCCATGCACCAAGGACAGGTCCTGGCTCCACTGCCTGGGGGCCTCCCAAACAGTTCAAGCTAATCAACTGTCTCACTTATCCAGAGGACCTGATCCAGTTAGGGGCTCCTCAACCATTGGTTCACAGTTCATGTGTTTCCACTAGTTTGGCTGTTTGTCCCTGTGCTTTTTCCAATCATGGTCTCAATATCTCTTGCTCATATAATCCCTCCTCTCTCTCGCCGATTGGACTCCCGGAGCTCCACCTGGGGCTCGGCTGTGGATTGCTGCATCTGCTTCCATGAGACACTGGATGAGAGTTCTATCATGACAGCCAGGGTGTTCGGCCATCCGATCGCCAGAGCAGGTCAGCTCAGGCACTCTCTCAGTAGTCTACAGTGGAGGAGGTATCTTTGTGTATTTCTGAGGACCTCTCTCGCACTCTGCTTCTTCCTACTCCCCTGGAGTCTTCATTCATCATGGTATCTCCCTCCCCATTCTTCCACTTGGCTCCTGATCCAGCTGGGACCTCCTGCTCCCCTAAGCTCTTTTTCCCCCAACCCTTACCCTTTATTACCTCCCAGTTTGCTCATATAGATCTCATCCATTTCTCTGTCATTGGACGATCCTTGTGTCTCTCTTAGAGTCCTCTTTACTAGGTAGCCTCCCTGGAGTTGTGAGTTGTAGTCTGGTTATCCTTTGTTTTACATCTAGTATCCACTTATAAGTGAGTACATACCATGTTTGTCTTTCTGAGTCTGGGTTACCTCACTCAGGATGAATTTTTCTAATTCCATCCATTTGCCTGCAAACCTCATGATGTTATTGTTTTTCTCTGCTGAGTAGTACTCCATTGTGTATATGTACCACATTTTATTTATCCATTCTTCAGTTGAGGGGCATCTAGGTTGTTTCCAGGTTCTGGCTATTACAAATAATGCTTCTATGAACATAGCTGAACATGTGTCCTTGTGGTATGATTGAGCATTTCGTGGGTATATGTCCAAGAGTGGTATAGCACACATTTGTATATAACACTGTATACACACACATACATCTATACAAAGCTGGGAAACATGAGCTAAGACTCAAATCTTTTGAGATTTAAACTGTGCAGTGGTTTTTGTAGGTAAAAATCTCCTCCCACCTCAATATGACCTTTTATGCTCATATCTGTTTCCCTACTCCAACACATATGCTTCCTGTGCTCTCACTCAGTTCCATGCTAAGAGGATGACTCCTTCCCATTTGTAGAACTCAGCAGCACCCAAGCAGAATGGTCCCACCTATTCAAGCTCTCCTTAGCCTGTATCCCCAGTGTAGATGGCAGCGCCAACAGTCCTCTCTATCTGGGTTGCCAGCCCCTCCTGCTCTTTGATGTCTTACCTTCCTGCCTACTGTGTCTTTGAAGTGATCCCTTTCCTCATGAGACTCCTTTGCCTCCTGGGTGATTAATTTGGGTACCAAATATGCTATAACAATTCTCCCCTACAGAACAAACAGCACTCAGAAAGCAAGCCAACAGAGCCTCAAACCTGTCCTAGGCTCTGCTGCTCCATTGGTTCTGCTGCTACTCAGACACTGTGCCCTTGACTTTACCCTGCTCTCTCACCTTCTCCTTTAGCATCTCTGGTTCTGGGTGGCTCCTTCTAGTGAATCTACTGCTCATCTCTGTCTCTGTCTAATAGGTGATTCACACTTTGCAGCAAAAATAATCATTGCCCTTCTTACCTTAGCAACATCGCTTAGCACAGGTCAGCTGAGCATGAGCTCTATGTCTGAAGATTTTCCCTCAAGTCCACTCTTTGGAGTTGTCTTAGTTACTTTTGTATTGCTGTGATAAAATTCTATGACTGAAAGCAATTTATGGAGGGAAGGGTTCGTTTGGTTTACACTTCCACATCACAGTCCAGCACTGAAGGAAGTAAGGGCTCTGGTGATTCAAACTTCAGGCTGAGAAGGAACTGAGGCAGACACCATGGCCGAATTCTGTTTACTAGCTTGTTTCCCAGGGCTTAGCCTGCTTTCTTATACAACCCGGGTCCACCAGTCTAGAGATGGCACTGCCCCCAGTGAGCTGGGCCCACACATCAAATATTAAAGAAGACAACACTCCACAGACTTGCTTACAGGCCATTCTTTTGGAAGCATTTCCTCAATTAAAATTCTCTTTTCTCAGGTATGTTTAGGGTTGTGTTAAGTTGATTAAAAAAAAAATCAGTACATCAGTCACTTTATGCCTACTTTTCCCCCACGTCCAGTCAGTCATCCCCTTAGTTCCATGTCAATATTACAACTTTATCCTTTGTATTAGGTGCTCCCTCTATCTACCTACCTATCCACCTATCTATCTACCTACCTATCCACCTATCTATCTATCTATCTATCTATCTATCTATCTATCTATCTATCTATCATCTATCTATCTATCTATCTATCTATCTATCTATCTATCTATCTATCTATGTACCTATGCAGGCTCTTGCCTTCCACTTTTCCACTTTGTTTGTAAAAGTTACTTCTTTCTACTGCACATGCAGGGTTAGCTAACCCCATAGGCCTCTAGGGTACGTCTGTTTTTGTGTCCCATCTCTTTGTAACAAGTCTGAGCTTGTACAGACTTATTTGCTTCTGTACTCAGCTTTTCATGCTTTCTGGTGATTCAAACACAGGTCTGTACATTTGCAGGGCACTGATCAAGTTTCTCTCCTTGCAAAATCCATACTTTTCAACATATTGACCAGTAGTCATTGAATTTGCACTTAGGGACAGTGTGGAATGCCACTAAAGTATGAAAGAGAGAGAAAGACAATGGCTACAATTCTCTGCTATTCAGAGAAGCCTAGGCTTAGTCTTTTTTTGGTTTCCAAAAGAGCCTGGATTTAGACTTTTTTGGTCTCCAACAAGCAAGCATATTCCTTACAACACTTATCATACATTTTGTGTTCCTCAGAACTAAATTACACACTCCACACAGCTCATTGTTTCCTTCCCATGGGTTTACATTATCTCTTTCCAAACTTGCAATAAAGATTGAGTAGAAAAAACTCACTCCCCTAGATGCTGCTTTTGAAGCAAGAGTCAGTCAGTCAATATTCTCTGGGGATGTGCTGAGTGCAGGGCAATATTATAGCCTCTGGGGAGAAAGGAGCCACCAAAACAGCCTGTGTCTTCAGGAAAGGTGTGCTCCACTGGGAAGAAATGTAGAAAATACATATCCTCTAAAATGACAAATAATCTTAATGATATGTGTTGTACACGAGAGTCCCCTACTGTTCTATGAAGTATAAAGGATGTGACATTTCCCTAAAGAGCATGGGAGTAGAGGGCTGGCATGTCTGGAAAGTGACACTTCAGTTGAGCCTTGATGGATCAGAACAAGTATCTCTGGGAAGTGATCTGGGGATGTGAGTTCTGCCCAGAATGAACTTGAGCACAGCTATGCTTAGGCACCAATAAAAGACTGAAGCAAGTGGTGACCAGAGGCAAATGCGCGTGTACAGAGAATGGCGGAGAGTTAGGTAGACCTGGAAGGGCCTTGCACTGCATGCAGCTATGAATAAATAATGAATCTAACGCTGTGCGTGCTCGACAGCTGTGGTCCATTTTGCCTGTTAGCACAAATAGAAAGTTTATCTATCCTGCCACAAGGACATTTCTTTACTGGTATAAGAACCTAAATATTCCAGATTCCACTGTAAACTGATGACTAGTTGTTCTCCAAGAATCTCCAAGGTTTCCAGAACCACATTAGAACTGCTGAGATATCCAATCTTGTAGACAGAACAACTGTAGGATTCTTGGCCTTTTGGTGCTGAGACAATCATTGATTGATCCAAAGCCTGTAAGACACGCTAATAAATCCCTCAACCCCCTATAAATATGTGTGTGTGTGTGTGTGTGTGTGTGTGTGTGTGTGTGTGTGTGTAGTATAATTTTTGAGGCAAAGGTTGATTTCTGGGTGTTTTCCTCTATTGCTTTCCACATTATATTTTGAGACAGGATCTCTCACTGATCCTGTAGCTTTCAGATTGTCAAGACAGGCTGACCAGCAAGTCCCCAGGACTTTTCCATGTCTTCTACCTATGCTGAGATTACAGGTACATATCAGCATGCCTAGCTTTTTATGTGAGTGCTAAGGATTCAAACTCAAGTCCTCATGCCTGTGAAGCAAGCCCTTCACTGACTGCACTATTTCCCAAGATAAAAGTTGCTTTATTTTCTAAATTTGTAAAATGACTCTAAGGATGTCCATGGACATCAACAGTCCCCGAGTTTAGCACTACTTTTCCATAAAGTAACATCTCACAAAACTAGGCAAGCTCATATGCAAATCCTAAATCACAGTGTCTCCCTCATTAGTAACAGGGAACACATATATCCCCATTCACTAAGATCAGGTCCACACTGCGTTTCAAATCCAAATACCTAATTACATCAACATTACTTTTCCCAAGTCAAGGATGATTCGAAGAAGAAGGTGAAGGAGAAAAAGGAGGAGAAGGAGAAGGAGGAGGAAGAAGAGGAGAAGAAGGATGAGGAGAAGAAGAAAGATTGTTCTTGTATTTCAGTTGCTATGATAAAAACATACCAGTCAGAACAAATTTGGGGAGAAAAGTGTTCATTAAGCTTATAGTTCTAAGTTAGCAAATGAGTTCATGCTGTTGGCTTGCTTGGTCTCAGATAGTTTTCATCATTCCTACATAGATGGGGCCCAACCTTGGGAGTCTTGCACCTACGGAGGGCTGTGTCAATTAGCAAACCAAACAGTTCCCTAGAGATTCTCACAGGCCAACCTGTTCTAAATAATTCCACATTGAGATGTTCTTCCCAGCAACCATCATAAACATACAATGTTGTTCTAAGTATCTATTAAATCAGAAACATATGCATACAGTGAAAGGAAAGATTTTGAAAATATATATTGCTTTACATTTATAATTCTATGTCACTTAAGATCAGGTTCATGTCCTGAGAAACTGTTGCTAGTAGTTTCATGATTGTATATGTAGAGAAGTCTTTAAAAATATACACAAAAATATTAAAAAATAGTTATCTAAAAAATCCTGCTGTTAGGAAAGGATAGGGTTAGTGAAGGGACAATCAACTAATTCAACTAATTCTACTTCTATTCTTTTATTCTTCTCTAATATCTACTTAATAAATAATTACTGCTTTCAATGCATTTAATTTTTCTTTGATATTATTTATTGATTTGTTTGTTCTGTAGGGCTGTACATGTGTACCATTCCCCAAGAGTGAAATTCAGAGAACAATAGTTGTTTCCCTGCTACCACCATGTCAGTCCCTGGAGTCAAACTTAGGTTCCTGCGCTTGGTTGAAAATGCCTTTACTCACTAGGCCACTTTCTTGACTCTCATGGGTCACTTTTGAAAACTGAAAAATTACGTATACTTTATTCCAGAGAATGAATCCAGCCTTTCTCGGCCTTTTGTGACCACAATAAAGTGTTTTTTAAATTAATTGATTTATTTTCTGTATATGAGTGTTCTATCTGCATGTATGCCTGCACACATCCCACTATAATGGCTGTGAGCCACCATGTAGTTACTGGGAATTGAACTCAGGATCTCTGGAAGAGCAGCCCATGCTCTTAACCACTGAACCATCTCTCCAGACCAATGAAGTTTTAGCTATAAGTATTAAAAAGCCTTTAAAAATGCATGTATATGTGTAATTGATGTATGGATATATAAATATCTTTAAAGGGATATTAAATGCAGTCAAATTACATCACATAGTTCTGCCTAAGCCTTTATTTCCATCAAAAACAATCCTGAGGCTGAAGAGATATTAACAGTTCTTGTTCTTCCATGGGATCTTTGTTAAGTTTCCAGCACCCAAGTCAGGGGGCTCTGGCTCCAGGGATTCAAAGTTCTCAGGAATTCCCATCAACTAGTTGACTCACAGACTGCACTGACTATGTTCCTAAGGCTCATGTTCTGCCCTTTCAGCCCAGGGGCTCACTTGAATCAAGCTATTGTAGAGTATTTGCATACAAGACACATGTGAAATTTCTTTTCATAAGTCATACATACAGCTCATAACTTTCTACATTTCCTGGAATTATAAAAATGTTCAATTTGTAGACACTTCACTTTTTGATAACCATAAAATGTCATGAAACTGAATTCTTATTTTTTCCCTAGTGACTTGTGTTATTCTGAAAAACACATTGTCCCAATTTGAGGAGTTACTGGTAGTTGTTAATTAGAATTTACCTTTATAATATTATCAGTGCTTGCACTTATGACATTCCTCATTTATCTTCAGTAACTGATGACTCCCCCCACCCCTAACATTTAAATACATAGGAAGGAACTCTTTTGAAGACCAAGTCCTTCCACTGAACCAAATTATTGGGATAGTATGTCCAGAGGTGGAGAGCCACTTTTTAGGTTTTTTTGTTTGTTTGTTTGTTTTTTTGTTTTTGTGAGCATCAGTATCCTACCACACTGCCATCTAAAACCTTGCTACTGATGGCTCTGAGGCAGCCATGAGGCCTTTAACAAACATTTCCCCACTTCTTTCTACTAGCAGACTTTGATTTTAATACCTTGTATTTTTTACTTTAATGCTTCAACATCTTAATCTGATTTTGAATCAGATACAAGATTCTGTCTCACTTTCCCTCCCCACTCCTAAACCTCAGGAGAAACCTGTCTACAGGTGTCAATAGTTCCATCTAAATACAGGAAATGAGTTGAAGGAGAATCAACCAGTAGCTCCTTCCCAGCACTTCTCTGGAAACGGAAGCCTGACTGACAGAAGCACTCGAAGCCGTTCCTCGTTACCATTTTAAGCTTAGCAGAAAGAGTCTGCCCACCTGGGCCCTTGTGGATCCTCACACCAAAGTAAGGACCTTGTTAGAAATAGGAAGAGGTGGATATTAACATGTAAAAGCATGTTCATAAACAGAAATTGATTCAGCCATGAACTGCCACCCCTCAGACACAGTTTTCTAACAATCACATTGTTAGTACATCTTTGTATGATGTCCAAATGCAAAAACTCACACCAAGTGCATACAGTAAGGTCAGCACAGCCCCACGTTCTAGTTTCAGTGCAGCCCCAGAGATGCTGAAACATTCTTACCAATGCCTGGGGAGATGGCATAATCAGTAAACTGCCTGTTACTCAAACTGAGGATCCGAATTGAAATCCTCAACACCCACATGAAAAGGGGATACCGAGGAAGGAGAAACAAATGGATTCCTGGGGTCTATGGGCCAACCACTGAGCCCCAGATTCAGTAAAGGATAGACCATTGAAGTAAACACTCAATATCAACCCCTGGGTTCCACACAATCTCACATGTGCACATGCACCTGCAGCAGGACATGGTCAGGATGACCTTGTGATTCTGTCTGGACTTGGTTCAGGAGAAATCATCTATTAATACCCTAGGAGTGTTGTGTGGACTCCAGCTCTAATTTCAGCAGGGCTACTGCGTGTCTCTTAGAACATGAACTCTAGAATGACATATACTTTTTACTGTTTAAATGTTGGAATAATTTTGCACCTAAGAGTTGGGGAGATAGCTCAGTGGATAAGGGACTTGCTACCAAAATGTGAGAGGCAGAGTTCTGATCCTTAAAACCCAGGTGAGTGTGGGACTCTCATGTGATACCAGATCTCAGAGGCAGAGATGGAATCACAGAGCCAGATAGATTGCTAGACTAACCAAATTGTTGATGTCCAACTTCAGAAGCGATGCTGACTCTGCAAATAAAAAGGAAAAATTGATCAAGGAAGACACCTGATGTCAACCTCTAACTGCCAGATGCCCTTGTACATATGTGCGTGCATACCACCACACACATGTGCCAAAACACATGGAAATATGCATGTATTGACACACTTGCATGCAAATGAAGAACATAAAACCACACAGGCTGAGTTTGTACAGCACTCTGCAACCATCCCTAGGAGTCACACTTTACCTAAGAACACAGGCAGGAAATGATGCTGACGCCAACTGTTCCTGCTTCCATCCCTCCTCTACATGCTACAGTTTCCCATTACTGTCTCTTCTGTCTCCCCAATTCTAGAATTAATGTCTTCCCAGTGAGAAAGCACTTGGAATACTTAAAGGTTAGTAAAGACAAGCTCTTTAACATAGGATGTGTCCTGCTCTGCCTGATGCCCAAAACAGAAACTGGCCTTCTATAGAAGATTTTACTAACACACACACACACACACACACACACACACACACACACACACACACACACCTGTTAGGCTTACACATCCCACATACTTGATCTTCCTTAACTCTCTCTGAGGTCACTAGCCCAGATTAGACTTTGAACAATCTAAACAGAGGAAGAAGACTGCAAGTCTGGCCACTTGGACAGTGGAAGATGCCAGAGGAGTTATTTAAGTACACCAGTGTTGTTCTTTTCTAATAGTTGTTACCCAGGTTCATCTTGTCAACCTGGAAGAATTATGCTTTTCCGGATAAGGGCACAGGGACGAGGACTTAACAGTGATTATGTCCCTGGGCTGCCCACTGGAGGTGCCTTTTAGAATTATATTCCTTGATTTGAGGATGGGCCTAATGAACAATTGTAAGAGAGGGTTGTCTCCTTTTGTTGTGGGGATGGAGTTTAACTGGAGATCAATCTTTGTGAATGAACATTAGCAAAAAATTTCTCAGCACATCTGGACTTCAATTATTGCACAAAATTCTCTTCTTTGCAGTTTCTAACATGAATAGTTAGTACATTACTTATATTTCATATTGGAGGCAAATCTCCTTGAGCTAAATTCTGATTTGTATAAATTTGTATTTCCTAAGAAAGTTTATTATTAAATCCTTCCTGGTTTTTAAGTTTCTCGTGCATCACCCCATCTTCTCAGTCAGGATTCCAGGACCCGTTGCGACACCAGAGGCCATGATTTCTCCAGTCTGTGGCAGTCACTCAGTTTCTCCTTGTCCTTTTTGATTGAAAAAGCACCTGCTGATCAGTGCACTGTTAATGTCAATCTACTTGAGTGTTAATTTTTTTAATTAATTAGATTAAATCATTCTAGATTTGTCAAGAATTCCAGAGAAATGGCATTGTGCTACAGGAATGCTTTGTTTTGTGGTATCAGGATACTAGTAAGCTTTATTATTAGTGAGTTAATTGATCTCTCTCTCTCTTCTTCTCCCCCCACCCTTTGTGTGCATGTAGATACCATAGGTTAATCTAGGGTGCCATTTCCTAGTTTAGATCTGCCTTGATTTTTTTTAAAAGAAATAATAGTAGTTATTTTGTTAACTGTTATGGGGGATACAAAAGAATTGTAGACTGGTCTCTAGTGTATAGGACCTTTTCAATTTTTTTAAAACTTTTTATTGATTCTTTTGGGTTTTACGTCATGCACCCCAATCCCATTCATCTCCCTGTCCCTTTTGTATCCATCCTCTGCCCTTGCAACTCCTCTCCCCTCAAATGTTTTTATTTTGTTTTTTTTTCAGACAAGATTTCTCTGTGTAGCTTTGTGTTTTTCCTGGAACTCACTCTGTAGCCCAGGCTGGCCTGGAACTCAGAGAGATCCACCTGCCTCTGCTTCCCGAGTGGTGGGATTAAAGGCATGTGCCACCACCACCCTCCCCCTCTCCCATTTTTTAAAAATTACAACAACAACAACAACAACAAAATCTCATTATGGAAGCTGTATTGTAACACAGTATACTCTTTAGTCAATATATCTTTACTTGCAAATGTTCATTGCAATGAGTCATTGGTCGGGTGTGAGGCCTCTGGCTTCTGCTACACTATCAATACTGGATCCTCACTGGGTCTCCTCTTGGATATCCTGTTGTCCTGTGTCATGGAGATCCTGCAGCTTTGGATCTACAGGACCTGTCCCTTCATGTGCTCCAGCAGTTCAAAGATGGGGTAGATGTTGGGGTGGGCTAACTCAGCCTTGGATCTGGTCCCAGGTAGTGGCTGTGTCAGTCAGCCTGCCAGCTCTCCTACATGCTCACCATGAGGGTGAGCTCTCCAGCACTGTCCCTCTTGCTCACTCAATGCTGTAGGCAGCAAGGGGCAAGGCCAGTCCTTCTGGTTCAACCACACACGTACCACCATGGCCAGCTTTGCTGTGTTGTCCAGGCAAGGTGAAGGGCCCTCTCTCCTATCTGCTGCAACTGGTGAAGGGCAGGACCTGCTCTCATGCTCCTAAGGCCAGCTATCCTTCCTGCAGCAGGAGGTTAGGGGCAAGGGGAGGAACATCTCTCTGTTACTCATGGGGCCAGCTCTCCCTTGGGGCCTTGCTCACACCCTTAGGCCGGCTCACTTGTTTCTCCACCAACGTAGTCTGCTGTACTGTGCTGCCCAGGAGAGGTTCAGGGACAGCTCTGCCAAGTGTTGCAGCCAGTGAGGGGCAGGGCCAACTCTGTGCAGCCCTTGCATATCAACATGATCCCAAGTGGCAATCCAGACAGGACATCCACAGGGTCTTTGGTGTAACATGGGCCATGGACATCAACACAGACCTCTGCTGCTACATGGCCACTGACCCAGGTCTGGTCCTTAATGGCAGCATAGGTCAGGACTTCACCATGACTTCAGTTGGCTTTGCAGGTTACTCACGTCAGGCTGTCCTCTCTACTGTTGCTTCTCCACATCTGCCTCTCTTTATAGTGCTAAAGCTGTTCTGCTTTTCTTTCTCTCCCACCTCTCCACCCCATACCTGTACATCATAGTGGCTTGTGCTGTGGGCAGGCCAAGTGCTAGGTAGCGTCTCTGGATGTCTTTCTTCTTCCTGCCCACTCTGTGTGGCAGTGGGTGGGGCCTCTCGGTGTCTTCAAGTGTTTGTCCAACCCAAAGCTTCCAAAGGAAATAAATCTCTGGCCAAAGACAGATGCAGCACAGTAAAACTGTAATTCAACACCGAGTCACCCAGTCTCATGGTTGAACCGCCACCACAACCAACTCGAGAGGTTAGCAGCTAGGCCAATGACGAGAAGTAAACACAGCAGGATATGTCCAGTCTGTTGTGGGTCTCCATTCTACAGGCACTGCTGCTTATCCTCCTGGGCTAGGACATGGCTCTGAGAGTCAGAGCAACTCATACTTAAAGGAGGAAGGTATAGGCCCAGGAGCACTTAGATTTGTTACTGACTCTATTGATGGGCAGCATAATTCCCCTTTTTCCAAAGAGCAGGAACAGCAGCAACTGCCTTCACATCTCCTGTTCGGCTTCACTTCACAGTGCACAAACTTCTCCTTTCTTCACCACCTGTTAGTTCACTTCTTTCTCTCCCATCACCCCACCATCTACTTAGACACTTCCCATGGTGCCCAGGTACTCAGTGGGGAGGGGCAGTGTTGTCTTTGCCTCTCTCCCCCAAGCCCAGGGAGGAGAGACAAAGACAGACCAGGATCTGTTTCTTAGTGATCCCAGTTTTGGTGCCTGCTGGGCACGAGGACTGTTCTCTCACCGTTCCTCAGAGCCCCCTCTCCTCACAGTGGTCCTCCCTCTGCTGGAGCACTCACTCAAAGGAGAGTTTGAGCCCTTGGTCAAGACTACAGCCTCCACAACCACTGCAGAGACCTTGAAGTATGACAATCAGGCCACCACCGGCCGCCAGCGCCATCATGGTTCTCTCCACCTTGAGTTTTCTTTAATTATTTTTGTTATATTTTATGTATTTATTGTATTATGTGGTAGGGGTGTGTGTGTATGTGCATACATGTCAGAATGCATGAAATCACAAGACAACTTGTGGGACTTGGTTCTTTCCGTCTACCACTGGTTAGGTTAGGCACCAAGCTCATTTATCTGTTATGTCTTTTCCCTAGACTTCTCCCAAATTTTTGAAACAGAGTCTCTATCATGGCCTGAAGCTCACCAATTCTACTAATGTGGCTATCCAGAAAGCCCCTCAAAGCCATCTGCCTCACCTCCCCAGAGCTGGGAATACAAACATGAGCTGTTTAATTTTTAAATTAGTTTAGAGGTCTGTGGGTTTCCTTAATAATAAAATGACTAATTTTTCCCTTGTAATTAATAAACATCCTTAGAGAGATGCTTTAATATTAACCAATATCTCATCTTTCCTCAAATTTATGTGCACTAATGAGTGCATTTACAAGTGAGTCGTGTGTGAAAAAGTATGACTGTGGGACTGTCAGTGTTACTTCCTACTTTGCCTGTTCCCCATGCTTCTGTTGTAGGGAGAGCTGCTTCTTCGCCCACTGTTTCTCATTCAATTATTCATTCACGGTAGGGTGGATTCAAGGAGAACTAATTTGTGGTCTGGTAATAATAATACACTATGACTTTGATTTACTTTATTTCTCATTTTTTTTTCCGGTTTGGGCAGCCCTTTTCAGTTAACTCCTGGATCATTCTGACACACCTTTGTCATGTTTCCAATTTTTCCTTGCTTTTGTGTATGTTTCCCATGATGCTCCAGAACATGATGCATGTTCCCTCTCCCAGTTCTGATATGAACCTGTTCTTTCGGCTGTTTCTAGACGAGTTTGGAGACTTGTGTGCGGTTCTCAGTGAGCTCTTTTCTGTTGGGGCAAGTCTGGATGATTTTCCATGCCTCTTCCTGTATGATATCTCACTGTTTAGATTATGAACAAGGATTAAGGAGGAAAGAAAGGAAGTCAATGGAGGAAGTCAGAAGTCAGAACAGGAAGTCAGAACACAAGGAAGTCAGAAGTTAGAACAGGAAGTCAGAACAGGAGGAAGTCAGAAGTCAGAAGTCAGAACAGGAAGTCAGAAGTCAAAGGAATGAGGAAGTCAGAAGTCAGAACAGGAAGTCAGAACAGGAGGAAATCAGAAGTCAGAAGTCTGAACAGGAAGTCAGAAGTCAGAAGTCAAAAGAATGAGGAAGTCAGAAGTCAGAAGTCAGAACAGGAAGTCAGAATAGGAGGAAGTCAGAAGTCAGAATGGAGGAATGGAAGAAGTCAGAAGTCAGAACACGAAGTCAGAAATTAGAAGTCAGAAGTCACAAGTCAGAACAGGAGGAAGTGAGAATGAAGTCAGAAGGAAGTCAGAAGTCAGAGGAAGTCAGGAAGTCAGAAGTCAGAACAGGAACTCATTAGGCTAAGTTGCATGATAATTTTGCCTAAAATTCTTGTTTTATTTACTTGTGTATACTTTATAGTCTGTAATTTGTGCTTCCTGGTAAATGAGAACCTACTTCGGTCCATCTCTGCTATATAATCACGTTGGTTCTCAATCTCTTAGCAGAATAGCAAGCTCCCCTTCCAGCATCTGGTGTAAGAAATTGCTCAGGACTTCAAAACAGATCTGCACTTCCAGAGTGCAGCTATTGGTGCTTTGCAGGAGGAAAGTGAAGCCTATCTGGTTGACCTTTTTGAAGATGCCAACCTGTGTGCTATCCATGCCAAACGTGTAACAATTATGCCAAAAGATATCCAGCTAGCACGCCGCATACGCCGAGAATGCTTAAGCGTCCACTATGAGGGGAAACATTTCATTCTCAAAAATTCTTTTCCTCTTCTTCCTGTTATCAGTAGTTCCGAATGTTAGATATTTTTTCCATGGGGTCAAAAGATACCTAAGTATATGATTGCGAGTGGAAAAATAGGGGACAGAAATCAGGTATTGGCAGTTTTTCCATTTTCATTTGTGTGTGAATTTTAAGATAAATGCAAGATGTAAAGCATTAATGCTAGCAAAATGTTTCAGTGAACACATTTCAACAGTTAAACTTTATAACAATTATAAATAAACCTGTTAAAATTTTCTGGACAATGCCAGCATTTGGATTTTTTTAAAATAAGTAAATTTCTTATTGACGGCAAAAAAAATTAAGCAGAATAGTATTGACTTCCTCTGAAATTTGTAGTACACACAATGGCAATACATATGGAAAAGGGCATGAACTGAGATATTGTTTCAAGTGACTACACTCCTTCTGATTTGGAGTTCAGTAGTTATTGATCACATGAGTTCAATCTTTTTGAACCTATAGACAGTTGTATATGATGAAAAGTTTAAAATCTTAACTTTTGTTTTTGCTATGAAAACACTCCTCCTTATTTCATCACAATATGAAAGTATAAAATATTAGCCTAGGTATAATTATTCTCAATCTCCAATACAATTATTTCCTAAAAAGTTTATTTCATATTTTGAATTTAATAATTCATTTTTTAATCTAAAAAAACCACCAAATCCCTCTAATATGTGACCACCATAAACTAAAAAATGCCCTTAAGCTAAGGAAGCATCTCAGTGGAAAAGTGCCTTCCTCACAAGCATGAAGACATGAGCTTGCACCTCCAGCACCCATGTAAAGGATGTGCAGCAACCCATACATGGAATCTCAGGATTCCTACAGCCAAGATGGACACAGAGAGAGGAGAATCTCCAGAAGCTCCTGAGCCTGCTAGTCTGGGGTACACAGCATCAAACAACAAGAAATCCTGCCACAAGCAAGATGAAAGGTAAGGAACACACACACACACATACACACACACACACACACACACACACACACACACACACACACAGAGAGAGAGAGAGAGAGAGAGAGAGAGAGAGAGAGAGAGAGAGAGAGAGAGAGAGAGAGAGAGAGAATCTCCCCCAAATACCATCTCCACAAGGTACATACACGTATAACATATGCATAAACACATACTTTGTTAACATTCCATATATATTAATGTTTCCAATATCTTGACAATTTCACATCCAAAATTATTCAGAAAAACAATTTTCATAAATACATAGTTAAATCTGTTCATTTGAGCTAAACATTTATCATCAGAGGCATCTTTGGATATTGTGAAGTATAACAAGCAACAATCTATGAAGTTATCTTTTCCAATTTCATCATCACGGAGTTGTCTTTTCCAAGTTTACCTTCATCTCAAGATAGATCCTTAGGCACACATGTGCATAGCTACCAATATAACTGAAAGATGTGGGTAAAAGGGAAAGTGCTGGGTTTACTTTGCTTTTTTCCTTTATGTTGTTTTGAAAATCTCAGTTATTCTAAACCGCATACTTCTGGACAGCAACTTGTACATTTGCCCCATTTATGGAATTGTTGTTGGTAAAATCTGAATTTATGAGTCTATGTCTCATGCAATTACATCAACATTTTATTTCCTTCCTGTTGATTCAGTTCTCATACTCACTGCTGGCCACTTCTTAAATCACAATTTCAATTTAGATAGTCTCTGAATTATCACGATATATGGCTTCCTTATTTCTCCATGGTGGGAATTGTGATTACTTTTGATTCAGCTAGACTCTCTGCAGTGGGTGAGATGAGAGCCTCTGTAGTTTCCAGTTGAGAAAGTAATGCCTCCTTATTGTGGAGAAACAATGGTTTTCTTCACTCTTTGTTGCACATTTTAAGAGTTTGAAGTTGCCTATAAGGCAAATAAAAAATGTATGTCATGTTCCTCTCTCAGCTGAGACTCCAAGACAATTTCTGGGTATGGGTACTTTGCTGTCAAGGTGTCGTCTTTCATCTCTACCCATGCCTCTTACTCTGTGTGCACTGCCGTATCCTTGTCTTCACCCGAACAATAACCTGTTCCCTCAAGGATATAGTTTCTGTGCCCTCGTCTTTTACATGCCAGGTTTCTCAAATGCATGCAAGCCATCAAGAGTAAGGAATTCCAGACAGGAGCATGGATCTTCCTCAATGCATATCTAACTTCTGTTATTGTTTCTCTAGAATGTAAATTCTAATTCCTTTGGACATAGTTGATTTCTCATTCTGCTACTGAATATTTTACTATTAATTCTCAGGGAAGGTGCCTTTTTGCTTAGTTTTATCTACAGTAACAGACATCTTGCCCAATTGGTTTAAATAAAGGGGGTTTGTATATTTGTAAATTCAGAAGTAGGTAGAGCTTAAGCATTGCTTGATGAAGTGTTTTGTTTTTTTTAATCTCTGTGTGTATGTGGGGGTGCCTGGGTGAAACAGTGTGTGGGTGCACATATGGTAAGGTGTGTGTGGAGGTCGGAAGCCATCATTAGGTATTGGTTTTTATTTCCATTGTGTTTGAGACACGGTCTCTTGTCTACCTCTGCAGATGCTAGGCTAGTTGGCCTGTGATATTTCAAGGTGTCTCTTGTCTCTTCCTTCATCTTATCATAGAAGCACTGGGATTATGTTCCTTTTCTACTTTGTCTGGCTTTATGTGGATTCTGGGGATCCCAACACCGGTCCTCACACCTGGGCTGCAAAGACTTTAACTACTGAGCCATCTGCCTGGGCCCAAGTGGAACAGTTCCAGCAGATCTTAAGCACAGAATCTCTTTGTAACTCTCCTATCACCCACAGTGACAGTGGTCACCTTAATGCTCAGGATAGGCCACTTCCACATAGAATCTATGTGCTTAGAGCTTCTAGTTGTTTCCTAGGTTTTATTAAGAGGAGAAAAGTTAACCACCACCATAAATAATATAGAACAATGCCACAGTGAGTGTTCAGCCAGGGATAGGGCAGTTTTGTCAATCCCATCTCCTCAAGGCTCAGGGACATCACAAAAGGGAGGCCGGAAGATGTAAGAGTTGGAGGAATGGAAGAATGCTGTGAAATGCTCTCTTCCTGCATTCCATGGCTGTTGCACATAGGAGTAGCCACTTGTGTATGTGTACACATAGGCAGGACATGAAGTAGGGAGGGAGATTTGTTGTTGGGCAGGAGGAATTAGAACACCCAGTTGTGTATGTATACATATAGGCAGGACATGAAGTAAGGAGGGAGATTTGTTGTGGAGCAGGAGGAATTGGAGGGAGGAGTGTGGCATGGATGATCAAGATGGTTTGTATACATGTAGGAAATTTTCAAAGACTAAAAAATATTATTTTTAAAAAGATCTCTTGCTTTTAAATCTGATTTGAAAATGTGGAATATGGGGCTTTTTCCATAGTATGAAAGATGCATGTCATCGGCTACATTGCTGAAACCAGGGAAGGTATAGACTAGTGTGCTTCCATGCCACAGGCTGAGACTCTGTACAGAGTATGCCATCGTTTTGTGTTTGGGGGCCTGCCTCTTTCAACAGCTTCTCTCAAGTTCATTTCAACAAAACTTTATTCTTACTGTTAATTGGACAATGCTATCATTACAAAGATTCCATGTTCATGGTTCATGAGATATCACCTCTCATATCTGCTGTGGCATTTGCTCAAACCAAAGTCTCTTACTTACCAATCTGATCGCAGCATGAAATAGTCTTGTTGCATTTTGATTTTTGGAATCCAATGGTAATAACATTCAAAGCAGCAGCTTTGGCAAAAAATGATTATAATTTATTTAGTAGCTAATTTTAACCAAAATGGCATTTATCAGTCCTTTGGTAAACTGAAATATATGTGACAAGATGGCTAATGTCAAAGTAATTGAATACTTTCTGTAACTTATGGGTGTTAGGACCTGATTACCCCAAATACTTCTAAGATAAAGGAGCTGTAGCACAGAGATTACAAGAACACATGACCATATTCACCTTTTATTTCTTGGGGGTCCTGGAGCTTGAAAGTTCTGGTGCTTGCAAGGTGAATGCTTCACTGACTGAGATAACTTTCTCAGATCAAACTGATATTTTAAGGGGAGAAGTAACATTACAGATAGGAAATGACATATTGTAGCCTTAAAATATTGTGTGAATAAGCAAGGTTTTTGAGATATTGTTGCAGTGTTAAGCTTTGTCTGGTATGTCGGAATGTATCATACACATGTTCACAAATACAAATATCCACAAATGCACACCTGAACACACACACGTATACACAAACCTATGCATACATACAAAAAAGTAACAACTTGACAAGTTGCAAAATAAATTTCAAAACAAAGTGAAAGGGAAGAATTGGGTTTTAATTCTGGCTTTGATTTGGTGTTGAGAAGTTTTTTTAGACTTCTTATCTCACTTCAGTTAGGTGGGTTGGGAGTGAAACTCACCCCTCTCTCACTCACAGATGCCTATCTTCTAAGTGGCCTTGTTAAATACACTACGTAGCCATGATTAAGGACCATGAGATTATAAGATTCAATTAGAATCATGAAACTGACTCTTGTAATTAGATCTAGTTCTTCTTGTTGAGACCCAAGTTGTCTCTCTATTAGGCAGAGAAGTTCCAAGGTATATGTTTATGAAAATAAACACCAATATTTAAAGAGCCTACCACTAGAAGCCCCTGGCTTTTCTGACCAAGCTGGCTAGATGGAAATGGCTTTCTCTTTTTCTTTCCTCAAGAATCACTTATTCCACTATTCCCATTACTCTAGAACCCTGACCAGACCACTCAGGCTCATGTAGCCAGAAGTACACCCAGTCCTTTTAATCCCCTGGCTTTACTTACTCTTGAGTTAGCATCAGCCAAGGCATTTTATTTTTTTTTTTAATTTTTGAGATTATAATATGATTACATCATTTCCCCTTCTTTTTCCTCTCTTACAAATTGATGGCTGCTTTTTTCATTAATTTTTGTTACATATACACACATGCATATCCATATATATAAGTATATATTCCTAAATACATAAATACAACATTATCAATTGCTATCATGTTACTTGTACGTATGTTTTCAGGGCTGACCATTTGGTATTGTGTAAAAAAATTGATGTACTCAATTTTTTTTCCACTCTTAGCATCCCTTAGTTGCCTGTAGTTTGGTGTGTGTGTGTGTGTGTGTGTGTGTGTGTGTGTGTGTGTGTGTATGCATAGAGTTAAAGCTTCATGAGCTTTCCTTCATTAATGTTACCATGTCTAAAATTGTTTTTACCCTTGTCAGTTCATGTTTAGGAAGTCATGTTGGTAATCCTTTATATAGGGTTTATCTTCTGCAATTCCAAGGAGATACAATCTCACACCAAGCTCCATGTTCCTCTGACTCTTCTAGTTTTTCTGTCCCCTCTTTGGCAATGTTCCCTGACCCTTAGGTATGGAAGTTGAGTTGTAGATGTATCCACTGGGACTGGGCTCCACATCTCTGAATTTTGACTGGCTATGGTTTTCTATAATAAGCTGTTGCAAAGAGAAGTTTCCCCGATTAGGTGTGAGGAATATACTTATCCATGAGTATAAAAGCAAATAGTTACAATGTCCTTAGGGCTTGTGTTAGTTTAGCAAACTACAGTTGTAGGTTGTGCTCTAAGATCCATGACTTCACTAGCTGGAAAGCTAGTTGTGTGGTTGGATAGCTTTCAGGTGCCAATCATGGTTTCCTTCTTGTTGAGTGGATTTTTCTCTTTCTTTGTCTTATTTTTTTTAAAGATTTATTTATTTATTTATTTACTTATTATGTATACAGTGTTCTGTCTGCATATACTCCTGCAGGCCAGAAGAGGACACCAGATCTCTTTATGGATGGTTGTGAGCCACCATGTGGTTGCTGGGAATTGAACTCAGGACCTCTGGAAGAGCTGCCAGTGCTCTTAACCTATGGGCCATCTCTCCAGCCCCCAGTTGGTCTTTCTTAAGTCTTAAATCTTAAAGAGGAGTTGGGCTGTCTCTTGACCATTGCCAGTAGTCTATTGTGGGGGTATCTTTGTGGATTTCTGTGGACCTCTCTAGCACTTTGCTTCTTCCTATTCTCATGTGGTCTTCATTTATCATGGTCTTTTATTCCTTGTTCTCCCTCTCTGTTCTTGATCCAGTTGGGATCTCCCGCTCCCCTAAGCTCTCTTTCCCTTGACCCTTGCCCTTCATTACCCCCACTCACGTCCATGTTGTTCATGTAGATCTCATCCATTTCTCTGTCATTGGGCAATCCCTGTGTCTTTCTTAGGGTCTTGTTTTCTAGGTAGCCTCCCTGGAGTAGCAGTCTAGTCATCTTTGTTTTACATCTAGTATCCTCCTATGAGTGAGAGACAGCCTGAACTGACCTACTCTGGTGATAGGATGGCCAAACACCCTAACTGTCATGCTATAAACCCCATCCAATGACTGAGGGAACTGGATGCAGAGATCCACGGCCAGGCCCCAGGTGGAGCTCCAGGAGTCTAATTGGCAAGAAAGAGGAGGGTTTGTATGAGCGAGAATTATTGAGACCAAGATTGGATGAAGCACAAGGACAAATAGCCAAACAAATGGAAACACATGAACTATGAACTAATAGCTGAGGAGCCCCCAACTGGATCAGGCCCTCTGGATAAGTGAGACAGTTGATTAGCTTGATCTGTTTGGGAGGCATCCAGGCAGTGGGACCGGGTCCTGTGCTCAGTGCATGAGCTGGCTGTTTGAAACCTGGGGCTTATACAGGGACACTTGGCTCAGCCTGGGAGAAGGGGACTGGACCTGCCTGGACTGAGTCTACCAGGTTGAACTCAATCCTCAGGGGAGTCTTTGCCCTGGAGGAGATGGGAATGGGGGATGGGCTGGGGGCAAGGCACGGGGGTGGGGGGGCCTGGAGGGGGTAGAACAAGGGAATCCGTGGCTGATATGTAAAATTAAATTAAATTATAAAATAAAAAAAGAGCAGTTGGATATCACGTAAGTCTGCATACCACTGTTGCACCCTTAGGTTATCGTGTCACGGAGATTGTTGTTGTGATTCACAGGCATCCTAACTAGGTAAAACTTTTGGTTGCTTCCTTCATTTCCAAGCACGTATGGCACCATCTGGTACCATGAAATATAGTCCTAAGGAGAAGGCTTTTAGGTCAGTTTCAGCTCAGGAGTCTCTGTTTCTGAAAAGCATGATGTCTTCAGCAATAAGGACTTACCTTCCTTCTCTGGGGCAACCTGGGGCGATAGAATAGCCTATAATGTTGTGCGAGTCTCTTGAACAACCTTGACTAACAACTCAGAAGAGGGCTTCTTGTGCCTAGTGTGAAGTTTTTGATAGGTGGTCTTTGGCTTTTAGAGGAAGGATTGCCAGCCCAAATGAGAAATTTTTATTGTATTGTTTATGTACATTTATACACCAACTTATACGTCTTATAGTTATTTTTTAGACTGTGATTCCTTATGATGCTTTTAAATGTTCTTTATTATCATTTTGTCCTCTCTTTCCTGTATTTATTTACTTCCCCTCCCTAATTAAACCCCCTGCTAATTTTCCCATATCCTTCATTGGATCATTTGTATCTAACCCTCTATTGCTCCCCTGCCCCAAGGAATGGTTTGTTTTTACTTTCCTATATCTATAGTTACTGAAGGATATGTACTCAGAGCTAAGATTCAGTGCTAGGAGCACCAGATGAGAGAGAAATATAATGCTTGTATTTATTGGTCTGACTTACCTCACTCAATATGGTCTTTTCTAGTTCCATACATTTCTCTACAAATTTCTTTGTCTTTTTTTTTTTAAGTAGATTGTTTTGGAGATAGGGTTTTCTGGAACTCACTCTGTAGACCAGGCTGGTTGGGCTCAAATTCAGAGATCTGCCTGCCTCTATTTCCTGAGTGCTCAGATTAAGTGTACACCATCATTATCCAGCTTAACTACAAATTTCATGATTTTATTTTTCTTTGCATCTGAATAGTATTCGCTAGTGTATATGTGCCACATTTTTCTTATCAATTCCTTGGTCAAAGGACATTTAGATCACTTCCATTTCCTAGCTATTTTGAATAGAGCAGCAATGAACACGGCCGAGTAAGTTTCTGTGGAGTGAGCCATCTAGTCTTTGAGGCATATGCTAAGGACTGGTGTAGCTGGGCAATATGGTAGACTTATTTTCAGTTTTTTGAGAATTCATACCAGTGTCCTAAGTTGCTGCCCCGGGTTGTAATCCCATCAGCAGAAAATAAATGTTTTCTTTCCCCTCCACCATTTATTGTCCATTGTTTTGTTGATCTTTGCCATTTTGACAGGGGTAAAATGAAATCTCAAAGTTGTTTGATTTGCTTTTCTCTAACTGCTAGAAATGATGAATATTTTTGGAGATATTTCTTAGCTATTTTTTTCTTTTTTTGAGAATTCCCTTTAGCTTCCACACACATATTTTGAATTGATCATTTATTTATTTTTTGAATTCTTTATATTTTCTGGATAGTCATTCTTGTTAGTTGTACAGCTGGCAAAGGTCACCTTTCATCTATAGGTGTCTCCCCACCCCTTGGATGATTGTTACATTGCTTGTGCAGAAGCTTAGTAGTAGTATGAAGTTCCACTTGTTAATTATTGACCTCAATTCTTGGGCAAGTTCTCTTCAGGCAATTCTTTTCTACATCTATATCATGTAAAGTACTGTCAAGGAGTTTTTTAAGTATGAGTATGAGTGTGTGTGTGTGTGTGTGTGTGTGTGTGTGTGTGTATGTGAGTGTGTGTGTGTGTGTGTGTGTGTGTGTGTGTGTGTGTGTTATGTATTGCCTACCAGTACTTACTGAGGCCAGAAAAGGGTGTCAGATCCTCTATCTCTGGAGTTATAGGCTGTTGGGAGCTCTAGGATATAGGTGCTGGGAACCAAACTGAGATCTTCTGGAAGAGTAGCAAGTGCTCTTAACTATTGAGCCATCTCTCCAGCTCACTGAAGAGGCATTTTAAAAAACTTTATTGGTTTTAAACCAATACCTTTTCAGGAATGAGGATAAAAACAGATGAAGTGGCTTCCAGGAGGGATTTCCTTCCCCAGCCATTCTGTCCCCCTCCACATACTGTTTTTTGGGACTGTCTTATGATTAAACCTCAATGTTTTTCTTATTTTAATCATCATAGTATTATGCAATATAGATTTTTTGCTTCTTAGTCTTTTCACCAATTAATCATCTGAACATCTTCCTTCAGTACTCAGGCTGCTCCTCTGGCCTGTCTTATATCACTTCCGACTCTACTCTTCTCCCAAAACATGTTTTGAGAGGGTTTTCCTCAAATATTTGGTTATCACATACAAGATTATCCACTGATTTATTCTACAATCTGCCCATTTGAAGTGTATTTCTGAGATACATTTGTAGAATTGATGTGTCTGGGCCAGAGGATTCATCTTTGTAAGTTTGGAAGGTATTGCCAAATCGATGTCTATACAGCATGTCTGAGGATGAGGCTCTCCATGTATCACAACTAAAGAATGATTTGATCATTTCAGTCAGACAAATGGAAATGACTTTCAGGGAGGTTTATTTTGTCTTTTGTTGAAGTCAGTTTTAGATATCAATATTAGAAGCTATATTTTTTGTTTCTCTTTGTGTATGTATGTGAGTAGAAGGAGAGAGAGAGAGAGAGAGAGAGAGAGAGAGAGAGAGAGACAGACAGAGGGAGAGAGCATTAAATGTGCATGTGTGTGAATGAGTAAGCAAATGAAAATCTCTGGCAAGCTTCCTCAGGGCTATCCACCATGGTTTTACGAGACCAGCTCCTTTCTTGGCCTGTAGCTCATCAATTAGGTTAGACTTGTTGGATAGTGAGCCCCAAGGCCCCAGTCTCTATCTCCCCAGTACTTAGATGACAAGTATACAGTATCATGCCTCATTTTTTCCAATGAACTCTAAGAATTGAACCCAGGTCCTTATGCCACCAGGCAAGTAGTTTACTGACTGAAGTATTTCCCCAGCCTCTTTGTTTTTGTTTTGTAATGATTTTCAGTATCACATTTATCAAACTTGTCATTCATCATTGTGATTATTTCTCTATGCACTAAAAAGGCTAGTATGAGAGACAGCCTGGGAATCTGTCTAGTAATTGTCTTGCTATTCACACAGGACAGTCCCATTATTCCATGCAAATTAATCAACGTACTTCACTTAGCACTACAACTCCATGCTCTCTGGGCTTTCCTCACATTGTACTTCACACACACAGCACTGTACAGCGAGTACATTCAGAAAACATCTGCCAGTCCCCTTCCAAGAATTGATTTCTCTCCCTAAGTAATTGATCTTCAAATGAAGGTCATCAAACAGCCATAATGAAAGAGTTAGCATTTAAGAAGGTTTTGTGAATTTTATAATTTTCCCTCACACTGGGGAGCCAGATCCTTTCTGTGGTTCTGATGAAATGCATTTAAACCCCAAGCCTTCTCAGAAATCAATTCATGTCAACCTACAACTTTCAGATGTGGAGTAAAGGCCAGGGGGGCTAGAAATTGCAAACAGTCACATCATAGACAGCAGTACCTAGGAATGAAAAACCAGGTTTCTGCTACAGTGTAAAGGTTCCCTCTCTCTGCATTCATCACTTCAAACGCTCAAGTATGAAGTGGCAATCCCAAACTAAAACTAATAATTATCCTGAAGAATTTAGTACTCACTAAAGGGGCATTATAAACTAGAAAGCAACTCATTTCTTTTTATTAATCATTGGCAGTGCGTGCGTGCGTGCGTGTGTGTGTGTGTGTGTGTGTGTGTGTGTGCATGTGTACACATGCACTCACACATGCATAGAAGCCATAATGAGTGTGCAGAAGAGGATAACCTCAGATCTCAGATGTTGGTCCTTACCCTCCACCCTGTTTGAGATAGGTATCTTTCTTTTTGCCACTGTGTGTGTCAGGATAGCTGGCCCATGAGCTTCTGGGGTATTGCTTTACCATAAGAATACTGGGATTTCTGAAGATAATATACACCTCAGACACAGGACTTGGAAGAGTAAAGCTAGACCTAACCTAGAAGCCATAACTCTGGGAACTGCTCTCATTACATCCAAAGTTGTTAGGCAAGCTGCCAAGGGAGAAAAACCAATCAAAAGACCTACCCAGCTCAAAAGTCAATGAAACGTAAGGAGTACCAAGATTCACCCAAGTGTATACACAGTGGCACTTATATCTCACAGGTAACTAACAGCCACCCAGTAGGAGGAAAGGCTTTCTCAGTGAAGGGGAACCACACCTAATACTATAAACCTAGCCAATTGCCTGTGACTGAGGTCAGGGATCTGAGAAGAAAACCTACTGCTGCCACATACCTAAACAAGTATAATTCTCAACTACAGTCTAAATACTTATCCTTATATACACAGATACATGTAGCTCTCATACCTCAACAAAGAAGCTAATTTTTGCAGCTGACAATGACCATAACCGAAATCTACACCTGGACAAATTATAGAGAACATATTAAGAATTAGGTGACAGGCCAAATTCCTAAATCTACAATGCAACCCCTATCCCTAAGGTTCTGTGGACATGATGGAAGAGGTGGCAGAAAGACATAAAGAGCCAGAGGATCAGAACATCTGTTTTGAGATAGCATCATTTATATATGTACCTTCTATATAGGACAGGGAAGCTACACCCATGAAATCTCAGTATTTTGGCTGTCTAAACAAGATCTAAAAAGTGACCACACCAGTTGACATGCCAGTGTGGAAGAGAGAGGCCACAAGGCCTTATCCTAGATGGAAAACTAAGAGAGGGAGAATCAGGCTTCGCCAAGCCACTTGATAGGTTAGACAATCCCAAGTGACTGGCCAGAAACACATATACATATGAGCAACATGAAACGAACTCAGAGGTTGAATTTACATATGCGTGTATGTATGTTTACACATAGACATATATACATATATTATATAATATACATTATTATATCACATATAATTATGTAATAATTATTTATACACATAAATTATATATCATAATATTAATGACTAAAGAAGAGGTCATGAAGTTGCGAGGGTGTAGGGGAGCATGGGAAGACTTGAAGAGAGTGTGGAGGACAAATTATGTAAATAGAGAATTTATGTATGAAAATTTAAAAAAATAATAAAAATACTTTAAAAAAGAAAAGACATGTTCTCCACAAACAAAAAACCCACTGTGATTACCAATTTACACTTATGAATTCATCTTTTTAGTTGGGTACTGGTGTCCAAACTCAGGTCCTCACTTTTGCATACCAAGACCTTCATCCTCTGAGCTGTCACCTTATCTTTCATTTTTTTTCCTTTGATTTAGCATCAAGCATGTGCACTGACAGGATGCAATCTTGGAGATCATGTCTGCTGGGTTGAGTGCCACTGCATGACCTAGATCCCCTCGAGAACTGAGACTTTCATCTGTACAGACAACAGGGCATTGGCAGCTGGTAACACTCATCTGAGTACCCCACTTATCATTGAGATCCTTCTTGATTGCCACTCTTCTTCCCAAGTGCCTGTAGTAAAGAGCGGCTTCTGTGGGAAGGAGCCAAAATAAGGTCCATTAACACTTTTCAAACTGCCCACAGCACTGAAGGGCTTTTCTACTTCCAGAGCTTCCCAGGAGATAGGATGGGTTCTTAGAGATGACTCTAACTTCATCTAAGAGGATCAAGAGATGGCTGGCCATTCTGCAGTTGTAGGTCAATGAGGTTGGAGAGAGGGATGGAGCAGTGAGAGATGAGATGTGAGAGGCTTCTAGAACCATGACCACAAAAAAAGACTGTCCTTTGTTACTTTGGAAGTTTCTGCCAGTGAACAATTAGCCATTGTCTGTTTTATACTTTAAATAGATGTTTCTGGCTTCTGGGTTGACTTTAGCATCCAGGAAGACAGGAGATGAAACAAAAACACCCAAAGTGAAAATGATGGTGACTTGGAGCAAGGTAGTGCTAGAGAAAACTACTAAGATTTCATCTCCACCACCCCCGCTGCCACCACCATCACCGCCACCTCATACACACATATACATAGTCATTGATGCATAGTTGATTATATAGGATTAAATGATTTGATAATTTTGAATATATTTATATATCATACTATCCTCTCCTCAAGTAAAGCAATAGACACATCTATCAACTCAAAATACTTTTATATATTCCTTTGTATTATTTAAAAGGTTTTGGTCTTGCTTTGGGTTTTTGCTTTCTAAATTTTTTGTTAATAACAGCACTGAACATGCAACCTATCTAAACAGTTTTAAATGTATGATATAGTTGTATTAGCTACTTCCTTTCTGCTATGAAAACCACAACTTTGAAGGAAGGAGAGGCTTAATTTAACTCACAGTTTGCGGGGACAGTTCAGCATGGTGGGGAGAATAGGGTGGCAGAAGGTTGAGCTAACTGGTCACATTGAATTCACAGTCATGGAGGGGGAGATGAACGCTGGTGCTCAGCCTGATTTCTTGGTTTTGTTCAGCCCAGACACCAGCCTATGGGCTAGTGTCACCAATAGTTCAGGCAGGTGTTCCCACCTCAGTTGACCTAATCTAAAAGCCTCGAGTCTTGTCTCTAAAATGATTCTAGATCCTACCAATTTGATAATTAATGTTAATTTATCACCATAGTATCCTTAACTATAGTGTGCAGTACACTATACAGTGGCTCTCTAGAACTTAATGATTTTTCAGTAGATAATTCTGTAAATATTTTTGAGAGTGAAACATGCGTATACTTATAAATAGGAAAGGAAGAAAAGAATGAGACCATATCAGTTATGATTAAACTACGATGCTCTGAGATAGCCAAGGCTGAGAGTAGAACAGGTTTACAAAAAACAATATTTCATTTCAGGTGAATTGAATTTATATTGCTGCCATACTTACAAATGACATGAAGACAAAACAGGTGATGTACATATTCAGAGTGCAATAGAGACTCTGAATGTGTGCACCTAGGAATGAGGGCAGACAGTATCAAGTCAGGTGACAGAGTCAACATATGGACAAATTAGCTCTGGGTCCATGACTGGGTAGAAGGGAAACCCAAATAATGAGGCATCTAGGGTGGTACTGAAGAATGAGGGGACAGAATGAGATTTGTGGGGGGCAATTAGGATGAGATATGTCCTGCTTAGGAGCCAGCCACAGGGCAGTTAATATGAGACATTCCAACGGTGTGCTGTCCTGCCATTGGCTACGTCCATATGAGTTATTTTAGCACTGGTTTAACATTTGTTTTCTCAATTGATCTTCTTCATATCTTTTAATAATTTTGTCTGATATCTTGAGTATTAGAAGAGACCCATTCATAGCAGTTGTGATCACAAATGTTTATGGGACAGTGATAGCCATATACAAAAACTAGAGTGATATGACTGATGCATTGAGAAGGTGATACAGTCCTTCACAGCACAATAACCATCAGTGAAGAGTAAAGTGTGCACTGAACTCAGAGGATGAGTTCAGTAGGTATAAATGGAATTCACTCTCAGAGTTCTGTGGAAGGCTGGCACCTGATAGCTCAGAATAACGATTGAAAGCAAAGTAAACATAGAGTTCTTCAGGTGATATTAATGGGTTTATTCATTCAGACCCAGGGGACAAAAGCTTCCTTTTTCTCACTTTATTCACTGTTATCTATTGTAGAAAAGTTTATAGATATGGCAAAGCCAAAAGCTGTGGGACAGGATGGTGGAAGCCCTCAGTGCTTAGTAGACACATCCTACTAATCCTGTTCTCCAATGTTTGGCTGTTTCTTGACGCAATTTAAGGTGTTGGAATTCCATGGATCAACATCTGTCAAAACATATTTTTCAAGTACTATGCTAAAGTCATCTAGTATGTACATATATTAATGGCTGTTAAACATAGTCATCTTTATATCCACTAAAGTGTTTGTTTTGATGTTATTTTTATAAAGATTGGACTAAGGACAGTTTGAAATCATGAGACAATCTTGACTATTATTTGATCATAGTATTCTTGTAAGTAACCCTAATACAGCTCACTGGTTCGTTATTTAAGACTTGTTTTCAGTGTTCTATCCAAGATGAGTGGATTGTTGTACATATCTCCTCAAGAAAAAGTTTCATAGCCACATGGATTTACACATAGGATAGAATATCCCATTTCTGGATTCTTTTTGCTCTTTCAAGCTTGCACACATACAGCTGCTTCTGTTCTGCACTGTTCTGAAAGTGACAAAATTCCTACAAGGCTTTTGGACACAGTCTGGAGACAAACAGAAAGAGAATGGTGTGAGTGCTAACTGCTGGTCTTGATTCAGGCCCACATAGGACAGCTATGCCAGTTTCTGCAACACTTCACTCCTGACCTCATGGCACATTGTTTCAAACCAACGGCTTGGCTACTTACAGAGTATTCATATCCATTTCACTTCATACTTCATCTCCACCAGATTCCTTTTTGTTCCAACATTGTCATGTTCTTCTTTACATGTGTGTTTGTGTGAGTATATTTGAAGATGCATGAGTGTGGATATGTGTCTTCACATGTACATACCTATGTAGAGTCTAGAGGACAATCTCTGGGATACTACGGGTGTTGTAACACATGTGACATCCATTTATTCTGAGGCAGAGTCTCTTATTGGCCTGTAATCCAAGAAGTAGATTAGGTTACCTGGTCAGAAAGCCCAGAGCAACATGTCTCTGCCTCACTACCATTGTGATTGCAAGTACAAGACAACACATCTGACAATTTTTATATAGGCTCCGGGGAGGGGGGTTGAAATGGGGTTAATGTGCTTATAGTTCACTGACTGAACAATCTTTCCAGATCCTGCCAAGTTCTTCTTATGGTGCTTCCATCTTTCTTATTTTCAGTTAATTTTATTTATTACTGTCTTGTGTGTACATGTGTGTAGTAGGTGTATGAGTATCAGCATGCCTATGTCATAAGACATGTGGAAGTCAGAGGACAAATTTCATGAGTAGGATCCGGTGGTAGAACTCAGGATGTTAAGCTTGCACAAGTACTCTGATTACTGAGTTGTTGCACTAGCCCCAGGTTACTTTTTTCCACCTATTTTTTGTTATTTTTTTTTATTTTGAAAGTTAGGAAGAGATTGAGCTCAGAGTCACCTCAACATCATAAATCCCTGGAGAATGAGAAGTTCTGACGCCAACTCAATGGCTCCCACTAGCTTCAGCCTGCACTGAAGATGGTCTTCCTCTGTCTTCTGGGTTAGCTTTAGCAATCCATTAATTTTCTACTTTGTTCTTCCCTTTGCAACCTGCTTGCTGAGGCCACCTCAGTACCATGCCCTGCCAAATGTTGGGTGTATATTCTACCCTCTTTTTCTCAATCTCTGCCTCACTTTTCCTGAGACTTGAAGCCCTGGCACTGTATTGCTCTCCCTTCTTTTGAAAATGAGCAAGCACCTTTACTCAAATATTTTATGGGTTTAATAACTTTACCCAGAATTTATGGCATTGTAAGGATGGGTCAATTCTTGGATTTGTGGTTTTCAAATTTTTCTGCTGCATTTAATCAGGCCTGCAAACAACACCAATTTTTTCCTTCTTGTCTCATGAACAGAGAAATTTTCATCTATACCTTGAGCCTGAACCTCTATCCTAAAATGTGCTTATTTCATCATGATTATAACTAAAGAAGGAAAAATGAAAGAAAGCCTTTAGTATTACTCCATTCTTCTAGATTGATGCCCTTGCTGCACAGAGCAGAAAAGACTTCAGAAAGGTGACATACTTCCCTTAAGCTCCACCAATGGTCAGCAGGAGATGTCCAAGCTTTCCCAACGTGGTCAAGGTCTTTACTCAGATCTCTATTTCTGCTCCTATGTACCACTCTATCCTTCACAGATGGCCCCAGGAGTGTACCTTCTCCAACCAGCAAGCTACTTAACTCCTATGAAGTTCAGTACCCCTCAAGGGAAATTCTGTGTGCTCTTCCAAAAAATATATATGTAACCGGACTTTGGGGGAAGGCAAGAATGGGACCTCTAACACTTCTGGGAACTCCTTCCTTCTTCCTTTGATGATTTTTTTCATTTGAGAGAGATGAGAGAGAGAGAGAGAGAGAGAGAGAGAGAGAGAGAGAGGAGAGAGAGAAAGAGAGAGAGAGAGAGAGTTGTCCTGTGCAATCACATGAACGTGGAGACCCCAGGTTGACATTGGGAATCTTCCTCCACTGTTTCCCACCCTTATTTGAGGCAGGATCTCTCAGTTAATCCTAGAACTCACCAATACGATTAGCATAACCAGCAGCTAGACCCAGGAATCCCATGTTTCTGTGGGCCACGATGTCCACCCAGCTTTTATGTTGGTTCAGTCAAAGAAATATCCCATAAGCCAATCTAATTTGGCAATTCCTTGGTTGAGACTTTTTCAGATGACTCTAGGCTATATCGTATTAACTGTCTGGCCTATTAAAATAACCCCCAAACTCAGGTAAATGTGAAAAGAGAGAAAGGACTCTACAAAGCTGTCCTTTGAACGCTACACATGCATTGTGAAAGTCCTGTCACTATCTCTGTCCCTTTGTCTCTGTATCTCTTTCTCACATACACACACACACACTCACACACACACACACACACACACACACCAAAAAAATAAGTAAAAATTGAAAAAACAAAATAAAACAAAGAACACCTGTAGCATAGGGAGTGTCTTTTCTGCACCATTCATGCATGCTTTTGTCTCACCTGAGGAATGATTTCAAATGAATGTTCAAAACGTCTTTACTTCCTTAGAGCAATACAACAATTAGAGACATGATCTCTTGTACAGAGATGAAGTGATATCTGGAGAGATATAATCAATATAAGCCAGTGTAAGTCACAGTCATGGGAGGTAGAAAGTTGAAAGAGAATTCATCTCTTCCCAGGCAAGGCTGCAGCTTCTGAGGTGAGATTTAAATTGAGCATTTCTTTAAGTATCACATAAAATTCTGAAAGAAGCCTTGGGTAAGAGAGGCCATCATGCATCCAGCCCTGGTCATTTTTCGGAAGCACAGATTTCATAATATATGTATTTGTCCTTGTGATTTTACCCTTGAATATCTGTGTTTGGATAGGGAAATACAGAATCATACGTGTGTGTGTGTGTGTGTGTGTGTGTGTGTGTGTGTGTGTGTGTATTTCATTTCATAAATTATACATAAAATACTAGGTGAGGCAGTGCATGTGTGTAATCCTAGCACTCGAGTGTCTGAGACAAGAGGATATTGATTTCAAAGGCAACCTAAACTACACAGTTAGAACAAACTTCAGAAAGAAAGGCATCACCAATAAAGCAAGCTAGCAAACAATAATTAAGATTCTGTTTCTAAAAGCTGCTGAAGTTATAGCTCACAAACTCTAGACACTGAAGTTGTTGAAGAGTTTTGACAAAGCACCAATGTCAAGCAAATACATGCGTGAACTGTAAAAAAATTGTATATTTTATGAGTGTGAATGAGAGAAAGAACTGACCATCATAAAAAGAAATATTTCAAACAGCAATAAACCATTATGATAAATTACTGTAGCTACATGCAGATGTTTAAACACAACTACAGATATGTAAATACTTTAGCATCCAACACAGGAATAGCTGGAAAAAGGTTGAAATTTTCTGGTAATGCTAAGCTTGCCTAGAGTACTTAAAAAATTTCATCTTTCTAACTAATTTATTTGGAATTAAGGCTTTTCTAGGATCTTGCTCATTTGCACTGAGTCTATGTTTGTGTGTATAAAGGTAGATGCATTTTGAGGTATATATGCACATGTTGGAGGTCAGTCAGAGGAATACCTTGGTTATAATTCTTCAGGCACCATCTACCTTGGGGTAGGTTTGCTTGCATGTGTGTTGTTTATTTATTAATATTTTGTTTATGCTAAGGCAGGCTTTCTCACTGGCCTGGAGGTCATCAAATAGGTTAACTGGCTGGTCCTCAACTCCCAGAAATCCACAGTTCTTTCTCTACCCAGTACTAGGATTACACGTGTGTGCCACTGTACCCAACACCCAATGTTTTGGGTTTTTTTGTTTCATTTTGTTTTTAATGTGGTTCCTGGAGGTTGGGCTCTGCTGCTTGTAAATGAGCATGCAGTTTACTGTTTTTAAGAGCCATCTCTGATGCTCCACACCTTCTCCTTTTTCTATAATCAGTGAGAGAAAATTTCCCATTCGTTTGAGGTAGATTTGAGTTATAAGTAGTTATGAATCACTTCAAATCTTCATCTGGAGAACATATTCTGTGCTAAATTAAGTTCCCCATAATGAAAAGGGCCTGTTTGACTCTGGTTTGCAGGACAGCTCTTAAGACAATTTTATAATGGCTCAGAATTGAGAGTGTGTGCTGCTCTTGCAAAGGACCTGAGCTCAGTTCCCAATATCCATAATGAGAAGCTCACAACTACCTTAGCTCCAGCTCCAGGGCATCAAATGCTCTTTTTTGGCCTCTGTGAGTATCTGTACTCATGTGTACATAACACACACACACACAAAAAAATAATAAAATAAAATAAATGTTAAAAATATGTATATTCAAAAACAAGATGAGCTGCCTGCTCCTCCCTCATCTTTTCAAGTATGACCTCACACAAGTGTCCCACAGAGGAAATAACCCTGTTCCTCCTTGGGGTGTGATTCTCTGGGAATTTACTCATTACATTTTCCTTCTAAAGTGTTTCTTCTGTGTTGAAACTTTTCAGATGTAAATGTCCTGGCAGAAATGAAGATAGTCTAAAGTGACATTGAGTCTCTGCATCTTACTATCAGCTTGTTAAACCACAAGGACCTTAGAGAAACAGGAATTTCCCCCAGCAGTCTCAAGTTGGTAAAAGAAAATGCCCCAGAGAGCTGGAGGAATTCTCGTCTAGAAAGGGACCTCAACAGTTCTAACAACTTGTCAGACCATTCAACAGAATGAGACTGGAGCCCAGACAAGGATGGGTCAATAGTAGGGGCACACCACCACATGGCAAGGACTGCTTTGATGTGAGATTTCAATCTCACTTCAGGACCTTGAAGAGGGACTTGAAGTGTTCACTGTATTCTTTGTCTTTCTTCTTAATATGGCCACATTTAATCCCCTCTCCTTTAACTTAGCTTTTGTAATTGGTTTATTGAGGCCAGGTGTCCAAGTGTGGTTTGGGGCACAGGTTGTCACATGAAATTGAATCACAACATCTGTTCTAATCTAATAAAGAGCACAGGCTCTTTCTTACTCCATCTGAATGTGCCCTTCTGCAGATATCTCAATCCCCAAATTTGAACATGGTAGTACATGCCTATTATTCCTGTACTTGGGAAATGGGGCAGGATACTTTCAATTTTGAGGCAAGCTTAGTCTATCAAGTGAAATCTAGTCTCAAAACACAAAACAGAAAACCAGGTTTCAGACAGACAGGGTTGTCACTCTGAATACAAACTCTCTAATCAGGGACACAACCAACTTTGTTCATGACACTTCTCACAGTCAGCTATTTCTCTTCATTTAACACACCAGGTAAAGCATTCCTACCTATCCCCAGATGAGCAATTTGACTCTTAACTATCGTGTTAACTAGTACTATTGAGAGCTGCTGGTAGCAAGAGGCCATGGGAGAACACATCAGGTGACAACTAGTGTTCAGAAGGCTGACCCACCAGACTCTTTGATGGGGAGCCCCACCTGGCAAGACCGTGGAGTTACTGACTGTTAATGACCAGTTGCTCCTGTCTGTAATTTCTCTCACATGCCATTTCATTTCTTCCCTAAGAACAGCTATGATGTTGTCCTACTGCTAGTGTGTTTAACTCATGTATATATTCCATCTGTTGTGCACACATATCCATGGATGGTCAGAAAGATGACTTCTTGTTTAACTGCATAAAATTGATATACAGAAAATATACTAGGATATGCTTTATAACTAGATCTGTTGTCCCACAAGGACTGTAGACCCTTAAAAGCCTGCTTTGTTCCCTTTGCTCAGACTAACTGCACATATTCAGCTCATTTTTACCTCAGAGAAAGTTGAAATTAGACTTAAGGCCTTTGTATATAGATCATAAGTTTAAAACTTTACAGTTATGCACAAGGTCAGAGTTGTAGATGTCCAATCAAGGTTATCCACATAAAGCACCCCAAGAAAAGCATGCCAGTTCTTTACTTGCCAAGTCTGCTGATAAAGAGCTGTGACTCAGAGTTTGTCTCACTGGGCACTGTGCCCCCTCCCTCTGGTTCTGAGACCTTGAAACCCTATGTTGCCATGGTAAATGGCTTGGCTCTTTATTGTTTACCCGAGGAATGTGCTTTTGACCAATAAGAGGTAACTCATAACTTTTTCTATTGCTTAAGTTCTCCTACAAGAAAAATTTTTAGACTAGAGGAGAAGAAGCTAGGAAGGATTAAGAATGCTGGGATTATAAGTGTACATAACCACACTTGTGTCTTCTGCTTTTTTAAATAATTGTTTTAAAGATTTATTTATTTAGTTTGTGTGTGTTAATGTATTACTAGCAAGTCTGTGAGTGTACCTTGTGCGTGCCTAGTGCTCTTGGAGTCCAGAAGGTGTGTGGTATCCCCTACGACTGGAAGTACAGATGGTTGTGATCCACTATGTAGCTGCTGGGAACCAAACCTGGTTCCTCAGAAAGAGCAACATGTAGTCTTAACCACTGAACCATCTCTCCTGCCCCTCTTCTGGTGATTATTATTCTCACCATATCCAGATGAAAGGGCTCCTCCTTTAGACCTCCCTAGCATTTTTCTAATGCTTTTATTATGGAAACACTTGCTTTATCTATCAGAACCTTTCAACTGAATTCTTATTCTCTAAGAGGTATCACACACTACCTTTATCCTCCTGAAAGCCCATTGTGGCTTGTAATTTACATTTCTTTGAGGAAAGGCTTTGCCAGGGGCCAATCCTCATAGGCGTTTAATGGGAGTATGATAAAAAGGAGACTTTAATTACCCTCCTGGAGTGGGGGAGGCTGAAGGAACTCATTCAAAGAACTAAAAAGGAGATTGTAGATGGAGCACTGGGATAGGGACAAGAATTGAATGGGTTCAAAGAACTCTGAGTAGGAGGCAAGATATAATGAATAGTTCCTATGATGCTAGGCAGGTGAGCTCACTGCTCAGCAGGAACAGATGAAAACAATACACCGGATGGAAGTCTCAAAAGGAGGAAAGAGATATAACATCAACAGTTTTGAAAGCATCTTCCCCTATGGAATTTCTACTGTAAGGAAGGAATCTTCTAGAGCTTATTCATCTCATGAATATTCTGAAAAGGAAAGTAGAACTGTGCTTTGGCTTTCAAAAGTTACACACTGAGTGTTAGAGAAACGGCTCAGCAGTGAAGAGTCCTTGCTGTTCTTCCAGAAGATCAGAGTTGGCTCCTAGAACACGACGAGCCCCATGGCTTATTCACACCTACCTCTAGCTCCATTCGATCTGATGCTCTCTTCTGGCCTGCCCAAGCACCTGCACTCATGAACTCAATAGCCCCCACAACACAAAATCAAAACTGTGTTTGTGAGTGTGTGTGTGTGTGTGTGTGTGTGTGTGTGTGTGTGTGTGTTTGTGTATGTGTGTGTGTGTGTGTGTGTGTGTGTGTGTGTGCAATCTTGTCTTATTTAGGGTTTTTATGGCTGTGATAAAACAACATACCCAAGAGCAATTTGGGGAGGAAAGGGTTTATTTCATCTTACAGCTCTCAGATCACACACTATATCACTGAGGGAAGTCTAGGATGCAATTTAAGAAAGGATCCTCAATATGGCAATAGCACAGAGACCATGGAGGAATGCTGTTTATTGGCTTGCTCCCCATGGTTCGCTCAGCCAATTTTTTATGCCATTCATCTGAAGAGGGGTAGTTCTGCTCCAAGTAAGCTGGACTTACCCACATTAATCATCAATAAAGAAAATATAGTAGACATTTGCCTACAGACAAATCTTTTAAAGGTATTTTCTCAACTGAGGGTCTCTCTTCCCAAATGACCCAATCTTTTGTCACGATAACATACATCTAGCCAATACAATGCTATAAACCCAAAATTGGCATAACATTTAAAAAACAAACTTTCCACTGGTATTTCTGGTTTTTTATCTTTCATGTAAATTTCTTTCCACGCAAGCTTTCAGCATTGTGCAGATTGTGTGTTAGTCCCTGTTGCATCTCATTTAATTATCATAACAATCTTAGGAAATAAATATTTGTATACTGCTCATTCTATGCATGAGAAATTTGCATCAGCAGTATGCAACACCATTAATAAAACTGAGGGCCACAATAGTTTCTGTGAAGGAATCTGCCTTGAGAGTTTTCATTTTTTACTACTTTAATAATTTTCTTTTTCTTACATATTATTGTTAATGACTCAGCCTCTCCTCTGAAAACACAAGCTTAACCCTTATAGAAGAGGATATGTGACCAAGATATAAGGGTCACAGCCTGCATCCTGGCTAGTGAAAGAGACAAGTAATAGTGAAGAGCAGATAAAATAGACTTATTCCCTGTGGCTACATGTAGAAGAGGAAAGAAGAGGTCCAGTGACCTCTCATGTTCATCTTTGGGGTCCTGATAGGAGTCTTGGGTTTAAGTAGCAGGCTGGAAGTGCATGTAACTACTCGGCTCTGATTAAGGTGCCACCCATCCTCTTTGTCTAGCTCCAGTTGCTCTTGTAAGGTGTTCTGATGAGTTATCCTAACTGTGCTGAATCTCTTTCCAGGAGACAAGTTCCTCCTCTAGCTGGCACCAAGCTTCAGCCTTTTCCTTTTCTGAGCATGAGACTCCTGGGGAAATCACAATTTCATGGAGTCTGTTGTTCTGTAGTTTGATGGGGAAAATGAGGGGCACAAGCATCTATAGAATGTATTTGTTTCTGTCCAGGTGGTCATAGTATGTTGGAGTTTGTGATTTATCGCATGTCTACACAGGTGCTTGAACAGACAGACCTCTCTAACCCTCAGTGGAAAAACAAGTTTACAAGTGGTTCAGCAGTTAAGAGTGCTTTCAGTACAAGCTGACAACCTGAGTTTGAGTTTGGTCCAGAACCTATGTACAAGGGCTAGATGTGGTGGCATGTATCTGTGACCTCAGCATCTGGCATGGGAATGAGAGTGAGAGACAGAGAATCATCTATAAGCTTGTGGACATGCAGCCTGAAGCACAACCAACAGCAGGAACAAGATGGATGGAGAGAGTCCACTCTAGAAAGTGTTTCTCTGATCTCCACATGTGTACAATAGTGCCTCTGTGTGTGCACATACAACCACAGAGGAGCACACTTACATCAACATGTGTATGCATGTGTACACACACACACACACACAGAGTGAATAAGAATTATTAATCTTTATTTCTGTGTTTGTTTATGTGCTGGATGTTGTGCCTTCAGTGTATGTCTGTGTACCATGTCTGTATCTAGTGTCCTCAGAGGCCAAAAGACGGTCACATCTCCCGGAACTGGAGATTCTGATAGTTGTAAACTGTCATGTGGGTATTAGGAATAGAACCAGAATCCTCTTGAAGAGCAGCCTATACTCTTACCCACTGGGGCCACTTTGTAAGCCTCATAAGTAAATGTTTAAAAGTTTAAGCTAGAAAAATAAGTTTAATGTTTTGATCCTAATCCTGAAAGCAAGTCTTGCACAAGTTTAGAAAGCAGGTCCTCTCTGTGTTGGATACACAGTAAATGGGGGTGATAAGCCCACTCATAAGCTCCATGGGCTGAGCTCTTCTCCACAACCTTCCACAGAGGAGTATCACCCTCATTACCCCTCCTGTGGAAACCTACCATTTCCCAGCTGTCTCCAGCACTGCATACCCATCTGGCACACGTGCAAACATTTCATCCTATTTATGGCTGGTTTTTTGTCTGTACCTATCCTCCCTATACTTACTTCTCATTTCCATTGTTGTAGCCAGTATGTCTGTGCTTAAATCTGAAGGCTGTGGCTGCTCTGGCAGGCTCTGAAGCTTTCTATTCAAAGCTCTCTACATCCTCTAAGGGAAGAGACCTGATAAGGATGGGGCCCAGCCATAGGGCTAACTCCCTGTAGATGTTATATAGTGATGATTTCCTCCATGTCTCTAAGTTAGTCCAAGCAGACAGACTCCCAGTTAGAAATAATTTCCCTCAGTTGAAAGAAGTGGATAGTTATAATATAAATTATGCAACTATGGAAGATGCTGAGAAATGGTTTCATGTACCTTCCTTGTGCTGGAGATGGAGAGATGGAAGTCTAAGCAGCAGATGTGACTATATTAGATAACTAGTTAGAAATTCACAGGCCTAAAGATCACTGAGGATGAATGTCTTCTCTCATTTTGTTTTGAACTCTATTTCTTGTGTCTTAGTAACACACTATTAAGGAAGGCTGAGGTATGAAATCACCCCTCACTAAGACTTTGAGATACCATGTTGTTGCTGTTAGACTGTGAAATACCTTCCAAAGCTCATGTGTTTGAACATTTGGTCCACAGTTGATGACACTGTTTGGGAAAGTTGTGAAACTTTAGGGGGCGGGACCTTACTGGAGGAAGTAGGTAACTGGTGGGTCTTGAGGCTTTATAAACGAGCCCCACTTCCTGCTCGAACTCTGCTTCCTGAATGTCAATGCAATGTGAACAGCTGCCTCCTGATCTGCCAAAGCTCCTTCCAAGCCTGTTGCCATACTTTCCCCATCATGACACACGGTTCTCTCTGGAACTGTGAGTAGTATATACTCCCATAACCTGCTTTTATCTGGGCATTGCTTTTATCACAGCAATTAGAAAGTAACTAAGTCACACAGTTACTCATCAGTGACCCTCTTTCAAGTAGCTTGGTCTGGTTGGTAACCCCCTTTAACAAAATCCTAAGATCCACAGTAAGAAGGAAGCCATGCTCCTGTCAAGAGAACAGTTTGAAGCCAGAGTAGGAAATGAAACATGGTTCTTTAAAGACTTGATAAGAAGATGGCAGAAGAAGTAACTCCTCAAATAGATGGGCATTCATGTATTCTAAAAGTCCCTGCCTCAATGCATTTGTTTACAGACACTGCCTGTACCTGCTGGTGTATTGACTGTAACTCCCTCTTTGCTGTTTCTATGTTCTTTGTTTGGATGTTAGCCAAAATCTTAAGTCTGATTGCTCTGACCCTGAATGTTCTCACTCTTCTGGAGAACAGTTCCCCTGTCACCTCATTATTATCTCAATTGTCCACTTGACAGTATCTGGGCAGGAACTGAGGGTGTCATCAGGAAGAATTAACTGAAAGAAGACCCTCCCAAAATTAGCAGCACCTTTCAGTGGCCCAAACATACAAGAAAAATCTCAGTGATGCTCTGTGCCTTCTTTAGTGTATTTCTGGTGAGATCATATGTCTGGGTTTGTTACCATTGACAGATTCTAGTTTCTTAGCTTTTCCCATGTGGACAAAAGATCAGTGACTCTCCAGAAAATTCAGGTCTTGAGCCTCAGATTGGGACTGCCAAGGCATCTAACTTTATAGAATGAACAGTTCCTGGGTTCTCAGTCTCTCCCACACAGAGATGGCCATTGTTGGACTACTCAGCCCATACTACTTGTTAACCATTTGAGTAGATCTACTTTTAAATCTCTACATCCTATCCATTCTCTTTCTCCAGAGAATCCTGCTTAATGCATTCCCCTCTTGGCTGCTTGAAAACCTCCATTATTTAGCCTATTTGCTTCTCTAAATTCCAACTCAAAAAGGTAACTGTCTCCATCTCTTTTGTCTATCTCCCTCTTCCTGACATCTGCTGAGGCCTTCAGCTTGTCCATAACTGTCTCTCTTCTTCTTGTCTATTGCCTTTGTGGCGTCTTCTGAGGCCTTCAGCTTACCTGCTTTGTTGTTTTTACTCCCACTCTCCAACAAATATGTCCTCAAACTTGCATCTGAATCCATATTTTAATTATTTTTATCTGGAAGACTGAAAATCTACAGAAGGGTCCTTGTGGTCTCCATGGCAGCTGGATTGTTGATGCTAAAGATGGCTGTGAGAATCAAGTTGATACTCACAGGGGAACTTTTGTTTTCTTGCTTCATGATGACTGCATCATAACCAATTTTACCAAAGGCCAAAAATTTGAAAAAATCATTTACAAAGGCATACTGCCACAGATATATTATTACTGAGATGCAGCTTTTACTACAGGATTCTGTAATTTCTTTGTGAATTCGTTTTTATATTTTCCAACTAGAAGTTACTATAAAAATCTATCATCTTTGCATGGAAATGCTATGATTGGGTCTGTTACATTGGAGGATAGAATTGAGAGAGATTGGTCAACACCTTCAATAATAGGACATAAAAAGCAGTAGTTGGTATTTGACTCCAGGTAGTTGAAATAAGATCCTCAAAACCAATATTTCAAGAACTATAGGTAGCGGTAAACTCTAGATAGGACAACTCAAATCAATGCCAGAGACTTGCCTTCCAGGGACCATGGGAGAGAGCTGTTCCTCTGTCTCCTAGTTAACATTTCAACTTTAGAAATACGTAAGTGGCCAGGCGGTGGTGGCGCACGCCTCTAATCCCAGCACTCGGGAGGCAGAGCCAAGCGGATCTCTGTGAGTTCGAGGCCAGCCTGGGCTACCAAGTGAGTCCCAGGAAAGGCGCAAAGCTACACAGAGAAACCCTGTCTCGAAAAACCAAAAAAAAAAAAAAAAAAAGAAAAGAAAAGAAAAAAGAAATACATAAGTGGCCTACCTATGTGAGGGACAGAGGAGGGAATAGTCAGGAAAAGAAACATGCAAGCCCTGCACCAAAGATAGAGTCACTGAGGCTCAGCTCAGTCGTCTCTTTCTGTAGAGAGTACATTCCCACCTTTTACCAATGCCTGCTGTATCAAAGACCCTCTTTACCCATCTGCTGGGCTGGAGCTCCTCAGGCATTCACTCAGCACTTCAAGTCTAACTGCTCTCCTTGTAAACTTCCCTCTAGTCTTTCTATCTCTGGTCTTGACTTTACTTTCGTAGTCTGATTCACGCCCCTGGAGTCTTCTTTATAGACGAGAGTTGCACAAGAGACGTCAACTGCTCAGGAAGGCTATGGCAAAACAATTGATGGCCTGTGATGTTGTCAGTTGAGATTTTTTTCACCCAGTTCCTCAAACAAGGTCAGACCTTCTCCACTCCATGACCACTGACACATATACACCATACAGAAGTGCAGGGTTTACTGTCCTTCTTCACACCTCTGCCTTAGGAAAGCTCTCAAACCCATGTCTTACTGTTTTACTACTCTAGCCCTTAATATTTCTACCTGCCTGTAGGGCCCTGGTCTTCTCCCATATTGAGTAAAGCCGTTGCCTGCTTGCTGACCTTGACCAGATGTCCTCCCTATTCTAATTCCCTGCCGGTATCCACCCTCCTGAATGCTTTAGGGAAGTTCCTTGTTTGTGTATCCTGCATATTGGGCGTTAACAGCTTAGATGCAAGAATGTAGAACATTCAGTAGCAAACTTCTGCCCTCCGGGGATCCGCCATTGTGCTGTAAGCCTGTATTTAAGGTTTCCTCCCTCTTTCAATAAACGGCATTTGGCATTTGGCATTCAGCTGAGGCAAATGACCCGCTGTCTCTTGTCCCTTATTTTTTAATCCACAGCCCCTCGCTCGGACATGGTGAACGGGTGACAGTAACGCGGGCGTTACCGTTACAAATGGAGGTTCCTACCGAGATCCGAGAAAGAAGGGACGAGCTGATGGACACCCGAAAGGTAAGGCTGGCCAGCAATTTAAAGAAAAAAAGAAAAGATAAGGGTGAATTGAAATGGGTGCAGCTAGCTCACAGTCAGTTGATTGGACTGTTGAAGCAGGAAGGCACCGAAGTTAAGAAAGGGCAAGACAGCTAAAGATTTTAAATAAAAAAGGAAATCTTCCCAATAGAGAAGAGGGAAGGAAAGGAAATTTCCCCTTAGAAAAGGGAGAAAAATTTTAATCAAGAAAAAAGGAATTTCCCGGTAAAAAGGGGAAAAATTTTGAAACTAGGCCTAAAGATTGGGGCTCTGTAGAGGAAGGATGAAGGAAAGAGAAAAGCCTCTTCCCAGTGGTAATGGAGGAAGAAAAGACTTTTTCCAATTGTAGAATTTTCAGGATAGCTGAAACTCTGAGCTCTTTCTGCAGTGCAGCATCTGAATTACAAAGAGTTGGCAGGTAGGCCTCATTGCTGCTGGCTGAACAGCAAGAGAGCCCAGAGGTTAGAAGTTCTGCTGTCTGTTTGCTTATTTTGGTTCAAATGCTTTTTATTTCTCCCTCAGAGTGGGAATAATTCAATATTTAGGATCCCTTCGTGGGAAATGTTTTTCTGTTTTTCCCTTATGGTGGGAATAACTCATTAGGTAGTCCCTTCATGGGAGTAGGAAGTTTAAACATGAGTTTGTGTGTGCGGGGCGCGCGCCCAGCGGCGGCAGTGGTGGACATGCACAAGATAGCTCGGAGCTGCGGGCAGACAGGTACAGGCCGGTGGGAGGTGGAGCTGCAATGGAGCGCGGCCCGGGCGGGCACCAGCACTAGAGCCTGGGCACTGGACGGAGCCAAAGCTAAGCCACAGCTTCAGCTCGCTCCAAGTGAGCAGAGGCCCAGGAAGGGACTAACGCTAAAAGTTTAAAAAAGCCAGGAGAGGGACTACCACTAAAAGTTTAAACGGGCCTAACTTCTGGTGAAAAATGGTTTCGGTCAGACATGGAATGCTAAGTCAATGCTGTTGAATTTCCAGGGATATTAATTATTCATTGTATAAAGGATGTTCTGTTCTTTTGATTGTCTTAATAAATGTTTGGATTCTCATGGTAGATAAACTAAGGAACAGAATTCATAATTGTGAACTATATATTAGGTATGTTCTTGTCTGTTGATCATTACTGAAAATTTGGCTCTACTCTTTAAGTTGCTTTCTAGAAATTCTTGGTTTAATTCTATAGAAATATAACACCTGAAATGTATTGGGTTGTTAGCTTATTAAATAATGTTGCTAAGATAAACCCATAAATAATTATCTTTTACTGATAAAGAGGTTACAAAATTATTTTTCCAGTAAATAAAATACAGGTAAATTGTTTGGTCCACATTGTTAATATTTGGCAATTTACATTAATGTTACTTGGAATCTATAAAAAAGGATCCTCTTTTTAAGATTTTATAAAAATACTCAGAAGTATTACCTAAAGTTACCTCTTAATCCTGTAGAGACTGTATTTAATGCTTGTATAATTGGTATATGTAAAAAGGACCATGAAAATAGAAGCTGGTGATAAAATTGCTCGATTAATATTGCTTTCCTATTTTAATTGCAAAATGGCACCTATATGTAGAACTGGAGGCTTTGAAAGTATAGAAAAAAGGTGTTTTGACAAACAGTTATCAATGATAAACAGCCTAAGTTAAAAATAAAATTATATGGGATTGAGATTAAAAGATTACTGGATTCTGGTGCTGGACATATCTATAACTTCACAAGAATCCTGAGATCCCAACTGGCCTCTACAAGAAGTCAGGAAAATGGCAGCTATTACAGGATCTTAGAGCTGTAAATAAAACCATGCTTCTCATGGGAGCAACACAACCTGGCTTGCCTGCTCCTGTGGCAATTCCTAAACATTGGCATTTAATTGTGATTGACTCATATGGATGATATTTTATTGGCTGCTAAAGATAAAAAACTTGTTTTTGATGCCTTTTCTAAATTACAAGAGGTTCTTAGCCTGGCTAATTTACAGATTGCCCCAGAAAAGCTACAGGTGTCTTTTCCCTATCATTATTTGTCATGAATATTTTGTTTTTCTCATTCACCTACTGGAGCGTTTTGGCAAACAGGTTCTATTCTATGGGTACATTCCCCAGCTTCTCCAGCAAAAAACATCACTCCTTATCCACAGGCTATTGCTCAGATTATATTTAAGGGAATCAAGATCAGTGTTCAAACTTTTGGTAAGGAGCCAGATATTGTGGTGACCCCATACACCCAGTCTCAAATAGCATGGTTGCAAGCTAATGATAATGATTGGACCATATTGACATGCTCCATGCAGGGTCAGTTTGATACTCACTATCCCTCCAATGATGTGTGTAAATTTTTTTTAAATTGCATCCTGTTATATTTCCCAAGATAGTACAGATGACTCCTATTCCTCAGGCCCGTGTAGTATTTACTGATGGCACTTCACGTGGTTTTGCTGCGGTGGTTTCTGGTAACATAGTAAAGAGAATGAAAGTCCAGGGCACTTCTGCCCAAATGGCAGAGGTACAGGCGCTGTTGCTTGCTTTACAGATGTTTTCTGATGAGAGTGTAAATATTTATACTGATAGTCAATATGTGGCACATGCCATTATGCCTTTGGAGACAACAGCCTACATACCATCCATTTCTCCCATTCATGAATATTTATTGGAAGTGCAAGGACTTATATGGTCCTGCTCACATAACCTTTATGTGGGTCATATTAGAGCTCACACTCAATAGCCTGGACCTCTAAGTGAAGGTAATCAGAGGGCTGACGCCATTACTCGTATGGCTGTCACATTAGTTTGTTCTGCCTTTGATAAGGCTACTCAGTTGCATCAACGTTATCATCTTAATGCTGGATCTCTTCGTCATCATACAGGCATAACCCGGGAACAAGCCATCCAGATAGTTAAATCATGTCCTATTTGTGTTGAATTTTTACCTGTTCCTCATTTGGGAGTTAATCCTCGAGGACTTTTACCTAATCATGTGTGGCAGATGAACGTCACACACGTACCTTCCTTTGGAAAATTACAATATGTCCATATATCTATTGATACATATTCTTCTCTAATTTTTGCTTCTGCCCATTCAGGGGAAACGGTTAGGGATGTAAAGAATCATTGCCTTCATGCTTTTGCTTACATGGGCGTGCCAAAATGCATAAAAACTGATAATGGTCCCGCCTACAGCAGTACGGGATTTTCAAAATTCTGCCAAGACTTTTCTATCATTAATAAGACTGGTATGGTATTCCTTATAATCCTCAAGGACAGGCTATAGTAGAATACTGCCATCTTATCTTAAAAACATATATTTCTAAAGTAAAAAGGGGGGGAGCTAGGGGCTCATCTCTCCTCTCCACATTCTACTCTTTCCCTTGTTTTATATATTTAAATTTTTTATTGGTGGATTCTGCTGGAGTATCCACTGCAGATAAGCACTGGAGGGCTCCTGTTGCAAATCATCCTCTGGTGCGATGGAAGGATCTTTTTACTGGCACTTGGAGGGGACCCGATCCAGTGTTGGTGTGGGCCCGGGGATCTGTTTGTGTCTTTCCACAGGACAATGAAGTTCCTCTTCGGGTTCCTGAGCACTGTGTGTGCCCTGTGGCTGCTGCTAAATCCCGACATGGCAGAGACCTATTGGGCCTTCGTAAAAAACTCTCCCCTTCTGATGCCAATGGGGATTGAGAGCCCAATACGGCCAGCCTTGGCAAACATTATTGTAAGCCTAGGAAGTGTAGCCATGTGGTTGGATTCTTCAGAAGGTAATGTATGGTAACTTTTTTCAAAAATGTTGAGAATGTGTCACACCTTGGAGATTAAGGATAACTCAAGGTCAATGACCTTCATTTGTTAACAGTAACATGCCAGCTAAGCCTTTTCACATTTTGCAACCCTCTTCAAGCTGGTGTAGTACCTACTTTTCAGGAATGGCTCTGTGCAACATTTATTGGCCTCCTGAAATTCATCTAGCCTCTTTTGAAGACACCTTAAAATTTGTGAGCCTGAATGTAGCCATTTATGAGACCATTAGTTCTGCTCCTTGTTTGCTGTTTTTGTTTTTGTTTTCTTTATGGTTCTTAGTTGTTCTTTTGCAGACCTCCCAGCCTAAGTAGTGCTGGGATGAAGAAAAATGGGCCTTGGTGGTTCGTGTTCCTGGAGCTGCGTCCATGCCAGTGGACCATGGCAGTTAGACACAGATGATGCTCACACGCTCCAGAAGAGACTCGGACATCGATGTTGCCATTGTTGCTGTTACAGCGGTGGTGGCCACTGCTGCTACTATTTCTGGGATGGCTATTTCATAATTGGGTTCTACAGCTAGCACAATGGAGATCCTGGCAGCAAAAGTAGCTACCACAGTTAGTTAATCTTTTATTGGGCATGATAAATTTAATTCAACAGTTATATACATTTAAATTGGCTTTGAAAGTTGCAAAAATTATTTAAACTCAAGTTCCATTTGTTTATGGGATACCACTTTATAAGGACTCCAATTTGCAGTAAGGCTCGTTTAAGAAGGGAATGGCTCAATCGCCTTTAGCCTCCTGGCTATGGGTGGGTTAGGACTACTGTTGGTCTTTTCTGGGTCACACAGATTGCAAGCCCAGCGCCACTTTGAGATCTTTGGCAACAGTTTACTCTACAGCTCACGTGGTTGAGCCTGTATGATAATGAGTATTCAGAGACGGGTAATGCTTGGGGGGCGCTCACCAACCTAAGACAGAGCACTTGCGGGGCCTGGGCAGGTGTCTCCATGACGGGTAAGGTGACCTGCTGACGTCCCACGCAACCTAAGTCAGAAGCTCATTTTTTAGTAAAAAGGGGGGACCTGTAGGGCCCTGGTCTTCTCCCATATTGAGTAAAGCCGTTGCCTGCTTGCTGACCTTGACCAGATGTCCTCCCTATTCTAATTCCCTGCCGGTATCCACCCTCCTGAATGCTTTAGGGAAGTTCCTTGTTTGTGTATCCTGCATATTGGGCGTTAACAGCTTAGATGCAAGAATGTAGAACATTCAGTAGCAAACTTCTGCCCTCCGGGGATCCGCCATTGTGCTGTAAGCCTGTATTTAAGGTTTCCTCCCTCTTTCAATAAACGGCATTTGGCATTTGGCATTCAGCTGAGGCAAATGACCCGCTGTCTCTTGTCCCTTATTTTTTAATCCACAGCCCCTCGCTCGGACATGGTGAACGGGTGACAGTAACGCGGGCGTTACCGTTACACCTGCCCCCTTTGCTCTTTGGCTACAGAGAAACTTCTCAGATCAACCTGAGTATTTATAAGTTAATCATCAAGCTTGTAGAAGACTAACCTGTGCTAACTAATGAGTGCTCTGACTCCTGACAGACACAAGGACACATACATTTACTACCTGTGTAGGATATGGTGAGATTCGAGAAAGTTTGTTAACTGCCAAGTGAGAAATATTTCTTGTCTTTATATATGTGCTATGAAAAATAAATCAGCAAAAAAAAAAAAAAATAACCGATGAGACTGATGTTGGAGCTAGAGAGATGGCTCAGAGGTTAAGAGCACTTATGGATCTTGCAGAGAACCCAAGTTTTGCATGGAGACTCATAAGCATCTGTAACTCCATTTCAAGGAAACTTGTATCCTTTTCTGTCATTTCCAGGGAACAGGAATACATATACTCATGAAAACATTGACATGAACATTAAAACAAATATTTTTTAGACTATGTAAGCATTTTAAAAATTTATCTGTAAAACCTGATATTTAGGAAGTTGTAACAGAAGTGTCCAATGTCCTGTTTTGTGTTGATCTCTAATATATTAAAAGCTCTAGGCCAGGATTTATTTTGCCTATAATCTCACCATTTGCATAAAATGAGAGGATAGTGAAATCTTGTGTCAAGAAACAGAAAGAAATGAAAACACTGAAACTTTTATACTAAATATTGGAACTGATTACCCAATGCGAGAATCTAGAAAGTATTTCTACTAAATCCTAATCACACTTGTCAGGAAATAAACATAAAAGCAAAAAAAAAAAAAAACCAAACTGTGGTGATGTATTGTGTCCCCCAATATTGTGCATCCTAATAAACTTATCTGGGGTCAGAGAACAGAACAGCCACTACATAGACATAGATGCCAGAAAATGGTGGCACACACACCTTTAATCCTAGCATTCTGGAGGTAGAGATCCATCCAGATCTCTGTGAGTTCAAAGCCACACTGGAAACAGCCAAGCATGGTGACCCATGCCTTTAATCCCAGAAAGTGATGGCAGGAAGCAGAAAGGTATATAAGGCACGAGGACCAGGAACTAGAGCCTGTTAAGCTTTTAGGCTTTTGAGCAGCAGTTCAGCTGAGATCCATTCGGATGAGGACACAGAGGCTTCCAGTTTGAGGAAACGACATCAGCTGAGGAATTGGCAAGGTGAGGTTAGCTGCAGCTGGTTCTGTTTCTCTGATCTTTCAGCGTTCACCCCAATACCTGGCTCCAGATTTTATTTTATTAATAAGACCTTTTAAGATTCGTGCTACAACAAACAAACAAAAACCTAGATAGCCACTGGAACAGAGTTACTTTCTCACAACTAAGAGAAAGGTTAGCCAATGAAGTGCTTGTTGAATGAGGAGTTGTTTTTTGATCTCTAACACCCATATAGAAAGTCAGGTATGCTGTGGCCATAGTGAGGGGGATAGGGAGACAGGGAGATCCCTGAGGCATGTGGGCCAGTCAGGCTAGCCGATTGCTAAGCCCATGTTTCATCTAGTGCTGAATCAAAATAATAAGCAAGAGAACAAACAAAGAAGACACCTCTTGGTCTCCACAGTCATTTGCACACATGCACATATGCATACACCTGGTTGTACATGAATACACATACAAATACATAGAAACAGGAAGTTAAATTTTTGTTCATATATTTCTAGAATGAACACATGCCATTCCGTAAACTGAATATTTCCCAAAACTCCAATAAGAAATGAATCTTTCTTACCTCATTTTGCAGGATATAAAAAACACAAGATAAAAGTGCTCATCTTTCCCTCTATTGTTAGCTCCAACACTGACATTCCCCCAGCATTTTCATGGCAGGGGATTAGAGCTGGGATAAAACACCACCAGGATCACACAATATGAGAAACCGTCGACAGAGGAGGAAACCCCCATACCCATCCACCCACAGAACAGATAGTGAGAAGAAGCTGGTCCTCAAATGCCAGAGAAGGAGAGCTCAGTGCCTGTAAATGTCCCCAGTGAATGATCAGGTTTCTCATGGCCCACAGGAGTTTAGCCTTGGACTTTCCCTGTCTCTCTGGCTCCACTTGTGTTCCTCTTCCTTAATAAACTGTCTCCATGTGTTTTGGAACTAACTCTTTGTCTGGAACCTGGCAATTTCAGCAGGTGCCTTGTGAAGTCCACTAGGTATATATACCACCCAGTTGCATGGTAAGCCAGCTCCTGCAGCCTTTCCTCTGAGGAGCAGATGCCAATAGATGTAAAAGATACCAGTATTCTGGAGTGATTGTTCATCTGCTCCTGGCTCAGCCAACTCCATTCAGGGAGGAGTTCATTTTCCCTAAAGCCAAATCAGTCATTTGCTTCACAGTTTACCTCATTATCCGTCATAGAACATTCCTGAATACTGAGGAAACTCATTGTGACATCAGACACACCTCATCAGTGCATATGTCTCAGAATCAATTTGTGTGTGGTACATGCACTCACACATGCAGACCGTAAGAGACAATTGAAAAGTAGTCAAATTATGAACATTTTCTGACTACGTAACCCATAAATATTTAGGTGTATTTTGTAAATGGACCATGTATTTGACAAAAGAGTTGAAGCCCCTATATCCTAGAGTGTCATCCTGATCTCTGTGAGAATTAATCTTGACTGACAATTTGATAGGACATAGAATCACACAAGACACAAACCTCTAGGCATGTCTGTGAGGAAGTTTCTTGATTGTGTTAACTGAGATGGCAACAACCCTAAATGTGTGCAGTATCATTGCATAGGCTGAGATCCTGTACTGAATAAGAAGACAGACTGGCCCTCAGTGCTAGTGTTCGTCCATCTCTGCTTCCTGACTGCAGATGCAATGTGACCAGCTGTCATACCTTCCCTGTCATGGCAGACTGTATCTCGTGGAACTTCAAATCACATCCTTACTCCCTGAGGTGGTTTGAAAAAGAATGGGCCCCATAGGCTTACATATATGAATGCTTAGTCACCAGGGAGTGGAAGTGTTTGATAGAATCAGAAGGATTAGGAGGTATGAACTTGTATGAATGGGTATGGCCTTGTTGGAGCCCATGCCATGTCCAGAATTGTTCTCTCTCTTTCTCTCTCTCTCTCTCTCTCTCTCTCTCTGAAATTGTAAGCAAGCCCCAATCAAAGGCTTTTTTCATGAGTTGCCCTGGTCATGGTATTTCTTCACAGCAGAAGAGCACTAAGACATTCCCTTAAGTTGCTTATTGTCAGGGTTTTGGTTTCAGCAACCTGGACTGTAGCTCACACAATGTCTGTGATTTAGAGTGAGTCTTTTCTTGTACAGACATGTCCTTTTCTGTCTTCCATGGGCTCCAGCAATCAAGTGTACACACTACACAGACACACGCAATTAAAAATAAATAAATAAATAAATCTTATAACACACATACTCATAAAGCTAGAGCAGGATCTAGAGATGTAGCTCTGTCAAGTGCTTGCCTAGCATGGATGAAGTCTTGGGCTCAATCAGCAACATCATATAAACTGGTGTGGTAGTGCATACCTATAGTCCCCATACTTTGGTGGTAGAGGCAGGAGGATGGGAAATTTAAAATTGACCTCAGCTAGGTAGTATGAAGCCTACCTGGGCTACATGAGACCCAGTATCAAAGACAAACTGCAAAGCTTTGGCAATCACTGCTGTTGATCAAGTAGGGAAAAGAATGGCCACACATCCATACTGCTGGTGAAAGTGTGGCTGATTTCTGTCTCGGATTAAACACCTATCAATATTTAAATCCATGAACTGCATAGTTCCACACAGTGGTGTAGAAATCTCAGTGCAAGACACAGACATAAAAGTGAACTGGTAAGGGATGTGATAGGGCTGCCGGGGTGCTCCTCTGTAGCTCCATGTCTAGAGGATATGATAGGGCTGCCGGGGTGCACCTCTGTAGCTCCATGTCTAGAGGAAAACAAACCAGCAGTGGCATTCACAAGGGAAGGGGGAACTAGAAATTTGATTATCATGTCTGCATTCTGGAAGATTGGGTAGCTATTTAAAGATCAGATTGCTATCTAGTGCTTAGAAGGAAATAGCAAAAGGGATGTATTGACTCTAGACTGATGTAATAACGAAGAGCCAAAATTCCTCTTTCCCACCCTTTACTTAACAGCTGTTGATCAGGGAAGTGGAATGAACACCTCCACCAGACCCCATCTTTGGGTTTCTGTAGCAATGTACGTAACTTGAGGCTACATTTGGTTGTTTTCCCCAAAGGGATATCTGCAACACCTATAGATATTTGTGGTTACTATAACTTGGAAGAAAGGTGCTAACATACTGTACTTTAGGGATTCAGAGCAAAAGAAAGGGTTATCCGGTTCATTGCTCCACAGTGCTGAGTTAGTTGAACATCCCTGCACTCAAAAATGAATATGGTACAAGCAAAATATTGAAAAGATATATGTAACATCAGAAAGGAAGAATAGGCATACAATCTTTTAAAAAGATCCCTATGGTATCTACACACACACATATACACACGCACACCTCACAAACAAACCCAATATTCTTGAAATAAACAACATTAGTCTGGGCAGGCATTTGCTATAGATTTTAAAGTAAGTTGAAACATGAGATTGCATACCTATTTTGAAATGTTCTGGTTTGAGTTTTCCAGTTTATCTTGTTGTTGTCATTGATTTCTTTTGCCAGGTGGAGGTTGATTTTTTTGTTTGTGTGTTTGTTTTTGCTTTGGTTTGGTTCAGTTTTTTATTGAGACAATATGGTGACAGGACATAGGTAACCCAGGGAAGCTTCAAACAGTCTATGGAGCTTGAGATGACATTGCACTTCTGATCCTCCTGCCTTTTCCTCCTGAGTGTTGACATTACAATAGTGAGCCACCATGCCTAGTTTTATACAGTACTGGGGACTTATCCTGCATTCTAGGCAAATATTATACCAACAGAGCTATATTCTCTGCCCTTTATTTTCTTCAAGTAATAGAGTGGTGAGGAACTGGGAGTTGAGAAACTCTTTGTTCTCTCATTATTTCTATACAATGAGTATAGAAAACTCATTGTTTGTACACATTTTGTCATTTGCCATCTCAGTGCACTGGAAATCCCTAAAGCAAAGAGCAGCCATCTGCTTTGAGGTTACTAATGGATAAGTATTCTCATTAACAAGAGAACGTATTAAAAATTTAGGGAATATAGTAACTGGGTGAGGAAGCATTAGGTGTCTTGTCATTCATTCAACAAATTCAAGATGGTTATGCAGTGTACCATTTTACGAGGGACAGAGAGAAAAATGAATATAACATAATTTCTTCATGGAAATATTTAGTAAAAGGTAAAATATTTATATAATCTGAAGAGAAACCAGAATAGAAAAGTGTTGTGGAATATTTGTTAAAGATATGTTATATTTGTTCATGCTGTGGACTGTCTGTTTAATGATGCAAAGATGTATTTCATTCTTTTATGTTGCATTTGTTTAACTCTGTGAAACTGTGTTACTTTGCCTGCCCCAAACACCTGATTGGTCTAAAAAAGAGCTGAACAGCCAATAGCTAGGCAGGAGAGGGATAGGCAGGGCTGCCAGGCAGAGAGAATAAATAGAAGGAAAAAAGAGAAGGAAGCAAGAAAATGAAGGGGGAAAGATGCTGGGGGCCAACCACCCATCCACACAGCCAGACATACAGACAAATATACAGAAACAGAGACTGGTAAAAACCCAGAGGCCAAAGTAGACGGGATAATTTAAGTTAAAAATAAAAGCTGACTAGAAACAAGCTAAGCTAAGGCCAGACATTTATAAGTAATGAGTCTCTGTGTAATCATATAGGAGATGGGTGTCAGGCCCCCCCAAAGAGAAAAGAGAAAAAGAAAACCAACTGCATATAACATCATTTATCATCTCACAAGGTAGATGGTACATAGTTAAGTAGGTAGGACAGACATTCTGCATAAAACATGTGAAAACTGTTTTAGGAACTTGGTTGTGGACATGAAAATGTATGAGAGAAAGAAGGGTTTCTCAACTTGGTAGCACCTAGAATCACACAGGAGACAAGGCTCTGCACATGTCTATGAGGGATCGTCCAGAGGAAGTTAACTGAAATTAGAAAAGACCTACCCTGACTGTGGATGTCCACATTATGTGGGAGCGGGTAGCACTATCTAGATCATAGAGGAGAGTCAGAAGAGCTTCCTTCTTAGTCTGTTGCTATTTGTGTAACCATGCTGGCAGGAATGAAGGCATTCGAGAAATATACATGCGCCCTTCCACTAGCAGGTTATTGAGACAATGGTCGCTAGGAAATTGGGGAAATGAAATGGATGAAGCCCTGGTGCCAGCTGCAAAAGGAGCCCATGTCCTAAGAAAATTATTCCATAGTTCCTGCAACTTATCAGACTTCCTTTCAGAGAAGACCAATCCAAGGATAATGGACAGGACCACACCCCACAGCTGGAGCAGGATTTCTTAGCTATGTATATATAACTCTGGGTCTCTACTTAAACCTAGACCATGTGTCAGTACCCCACAGATGAGCTAGGGGGTGTCACTGTACCACTCTCTTAATCTCCCCAGTGTAGCATTGTTAGATGAGTCCTCCTCCTTTGCTTTTTCACTCTTTCTTGTTCCTTTAATTGGCTTACTGAGGACAGATGGCCAAGCTAGGCTTGCTCAGGCTGCCAGGACCCAGGCTCTACTATAGGGTTAGGTCACACCATTTCACATTTCTATGTGCCTGTCTGTACTTCACTGAAGCTAGTGGCATCAAAATAAACTCTTTTCCCAAGGCTTTCATGTCACATATATTTGTATTAAATAAACAGGTTCTATTGTCCCTGGACAACCTGTTTTGACCCTTATGAAGGAGGAGGGAATGTTTGTCTGCTCCAACCATATTAAATTGGTTCATCTACCTATCAGTAGATGCTTGTCATTTTTTTTCCCCCAGTGTCTTCATAGTTGACATTTTAACCATATCAACTACCCCATCCTGCTACTGAGGACCAGGGACATTTTAGTCCTGTATCATCAATGATATATTAAAACAAATGATCCATTTGATTTCACTTTGAATCACATTTGGGTCTCCTAACATCAGCCATTTTCTTCTAAGTTATAAGCTGCCACAGCTTGGATCTTGAATGCCCCAGAATCTCTCCTTTTATAGATTTGTTGATAGCTTGGCCCTTTGGAGAGGTGGTGGATTCTTTAAGAGCTGGGGACTAGTGAACAGTCTTTGGTATCAGGGTATGTCTGTTTAAGTTGGAAGCTCCTCTCCAGCCTCACTCTCCCCCATTCCAAACCCCACCCACCACCTCTCAGAAAGCCCACCAAGCAGCAACTCCTCCCCCAGAGCCACTCAAGACCATGTCTACAGGGTATTTAAGCTCTAGTCCATAGACTTGCCATGTGATTTCTCCTTCCTCCGAGATCACCCGGGAATGCTTTGCTCATTAAACCTGGACATTTAATTCAGCTTGATTTGGTTTACTGCATTGGCAGAGAAACCTAATACTGGGGATCCAAAAATACTTATCAATGTCCTTGAAGAGAATAAGGAAACTCAGCACTCTCTTTCCCCTCTCCTGTTTCATCCTATCATGATCTCAATGTTATTTTCAGGCATCCCCATCATAATGTGTTGCATCACTAGTGACCCCCAAAGCAAGATGATATACTGGTCATGTATTAAACCCTCCCAAAGTATGAGCTGAAATAAGCCCTTCATTTTTTTCTCTTTTTCTATTTTCCTTGTGTATGGTATATATGTATTCATACATGTTTTGTGTGCAGTTATACATGCATGTAGGTGCATGCACATGTGAAGGCCAAGGTTGGAGTCAGCAACTATCCTCTGTCATTCTTCCACCTGTGTGGCATCAGCCTCTCGAGTGGAGAACCAGCACAGGGTTGGATAGGCCTCACAGAATACTTCTGAGGCCTGTGAGGCCCACTGGAGGAGAGGTGAGCACTCTACTGAGATGCCGGGCAAAGATCACCATTCTGCAAAGACATTTTAAAGCATTGAGAACCTTTAGACTCAAAATAAATAAATACAGTAAAATAAAATGTCATCCTGTGAAGCCCGACTCTACGTATAAAAAGAGAAGCGGAACAGCTCCCGAAGAACCTCTTCAGTCGTCTGCTTCCTCAGCACACAGTAACCCTGAGGCATCTACTTGGAGTCCTTTGAAAATTGCAGGGGCAGATGTTTACAGAGCTCACTCTCAAGCCTGAATTATACATACTGTGAAAGAAAGCTTTCCTCTAATGGCAGAGGGATGTCATCACTGAAATAGAAATCAAAACCAATAAACATGCTTGCTTATTCTACCCATGGCCAGGTCATTTATGAACACATTCATTCACATTGCAGTAAATTTCCTCTAACATTAAAAAGGCTCTGTGAGTAAGAACACTCTCTGTGAAAGCAAGAAGCCCTGGGTTCAAATCCTATGTAATAAGGTGGCATAGCTATGCTTGGGCCTGCCATCCCTCACTGAGGGTGCAGGGAAAAGCATGTATCTTCCAAGCTGCTGGCCAGCCAACATAGGCACAATGGTGAGCTGTAGGTTCAGAGGAAAACCCAGTTTAAGGAACTGTGGTGGAGACTGACAGACAAATACACTCAATGGCTTTCTCTACCCTCTACAGGTGCACTAAGAGCCTGTGCAGTCACACACATCTATACAGCACACACACACACACACACACACACACACACACACACACAAAGACACACAGTGTGTATTGTGTATATTGTCAAAAATAAAAGTATATACTGTCAAAGTAAAAAAAATTCCACAAACAATGCCATATGTATTTACTAGCAATAGATGGCAACACTTTCTAACAACAGCTGCCTTAAACACTAGAGCATACAAGAACAAATGGATGCTTGGATAGTTGGATAGATGCCTATATAGGTGACTTTAAAGATTTTAATATCATTGGTGACATTATGGAAGAATTTTGCATTCAAAATACATTCAGCCTGTGCATAGTGAACATATATAGATTAAAAACAGAAACCCATAAATAAGTTATGGAATCTCAGGCTCAGATCAGGATAAGCCTGGCATGATCAAGTAGAGGCCCCCTAAGTATATTATCCACATGAAAATAATTCACACAGCATGTGGCTCGGTGTGTCTTCTCAGCTAAAACCATGAATCTGCTCAGCTTTGCACCTGCAACCAAAGACAAACTATGAGCTTCTCAGATGGAGGCAGAAACAAGTTACTATAAATCAAGGAGAGATGGCTGTTCTGCCTAGCTCTGGCACGATGCTTTCCAATTTGAGCTACATGCTTCCTTATACCTGAACACCAGGAAAGTGCCGGTTGAGAAGTGAAGAAACGAGTAATAGGATGCACCGAAATCCTACTTCTCAGAGATTTAGATGAAGTTGTGAAAGACTATGCCGCCAGCTCCAGGTCTTCCTGTCTGAAAGTTTTGTAAATGCAGCATCACTAGCCTAGTACTCATTTTGAATCCTGTACTTGGAAAATGGGCACCTCATCAACCTACAAATAAATCATCCACCCACTGTATTCCTGAGAAGATCTATTGGGAGATGCATCAGAAACTACAGTTCCTGAGAAAAGTTGTCAAGTCTTCTAAACTCCACTGGCGTTGCATAGGAAATGACTGTTGTTTATCCTCAGGGACAGTCTTGGTGCGATAGACAGGCCATTAACAATTTAATGCTGTGATAGGTTAATCTTGATTGTACTTAATGGGATTTAGGATCCCCAAGAAAACAAACCTCCAGAGATATCCATGAAGGGAGTCTCTGGGTTGGGTTAATTAAAAAGACCCACAAAAGTGGGGGGAATTGTTCCATGGGGTGGGGTACCAGACTGATGAAAAGGAAAACAAGAGTAGCATCAGTGTGCATCGACCTCCACTTCCTCACTTTGGATGGAAAGTGAACAGCTGTTCAAGACCCGGCTGCCCACCTGCCTCCCCTGCCATGACAGACCGACTGTACCTGAAAAGCTGTCAGACGAAATTCACCCTCCCTTCTTGAGGTAGCCTTAGTCACCACAGTGTAAAAAGTAACTCATAAAAGTGGACAGAAGGAAGAGTCTGGAGTTGAAATCTTACCTATCCCTCCTACCTCCATTATACCCTCTGCCTGCACCACAGCTTCACTGCATTTTAAATTACTCTCTGGGAGCTCACCTGCCTGGAATGTTTGCAAGAGTTTGTAATAAGGTTATAGAGACACAAGGAGACCATTCCAGGCAATATCACAGGCAAAATTCTTGATAAGTGACAAGGCTTTGTAGGTTATAATAGCAGAGTAAAGCCTTTCTTTTACTTTTCTTTAGTTGAACAGACAGAAATAAATGCATCTAGAGGAGAGGGGAGAAAGAGGTATGAGACATAGATGCTGAATCTGAGGTCTCTGGGAAATTATGCCAAGAAAATTCAACCCTAGGACTAGGGATGAGCTTGGCTGGCATAGTCTGTGTACAGCATGTGTGCAGCTCCTAATTTGATCTTCAGCTCTGCACAAACCCAGAATGTATGACACACTTGTAACCTAGAATTCAGGGAGTGAAGACAGAGGATAAAAAATTAAACACAGTGAGATATAGGCCATACTGAGTTATATGCGACCTCCTCTTTAAAAAGGAAAAGGAAAGGAAGGAAAGAGGGAGAGAAAGAGGGAGTTAGGGAGGGAGGGAGAAAGGAAGGAAGGAAGGAAGGAAGGAAGGAAGGAAGGAAGGAAGAAGCAAATCTGAAGCTTGCTTTTCCTTCAACTGTTGCTGCTTCCAACTTTTGTCAGCAGACTTCTCTTGTGACAATACCAACTTAGTACCAAATTATCTTAAAATATATGAATTAGGCTTTGGGAAGAGAAGTTGCTATCATGGTAAAGAAGATTCTGGGACTTTGGCCTTTCTCTATCATAATATATTTAATGATCACCTGTCTAAAATAGTAACTTCAAGGAATTTTCCAGTCATGCCTGACTGGTGAGTAAGAGTATAGTAATTGAATGTCAACACCTCCTAGACTATTTGGGGTCTAAATCAAATGACTAAGTCTGAGTGACTACCACATATCAATAATGACACAGGGTTAATTGAAAAACAATGACAAATAGTCGTTGCACAGTGAAACATGTGCACACACTGATTTGCAGCCCATGCAGGACCCAAGTCCTATTCATTCAATCTCCTTATTCAGGACTTATGACAAGCAATCAAAGCACTAAATTCATGCTCACTGGCAAACCTCACTTTTACTCTAATCTCATATATATCCAGCACAACTCTTATTTTAAGCACTGTGCTTTATAGTTCACATATATTTGATGTTTTCAAGGACAAAGAAGCTGTTGTTTTGAAAGAAATAAATACTATCCCCTGCTTGAATGCTGATTTTATGTTACAGTCAGCTAGATACTTATTGCTCAGCTTCTGAAGCTTTTAGATTGTCTGAAGGTTCTTTGTCCTTTTTTGCACCAAGTGACTTTTTGCTTTCCTTTCTCATTCATTTCTCTATCTGATAATATTTCAGATTTCCTTGGAAGCCTCTTTACAGCCATATATGGGTATCTCCTTCATTGTACCCTAGAGAAACATGACCTAACTTTGTGATCTAATACTTTATTGTTCTCAACATTCTCTCCCTCTCTCCTCCTTCTCCCTGCATCCCTGTTCTCTCTGTCTCTGTCTGTCTGTCTCTGTCTCTGTCTCTGTCTCTGTCTCTCTCTCTGTGTATGTGTGTGTGTGTAAACTTGCATATGGAAAGCAGAGGTCAAGCTTGGATATCCCTCAGTTACTGTTCACCTAGTTTTTTGAAACAGGTCTCTCACTGGCCTAGAACTTGATAAGTAGTGTAAACTGACTGTCCAGTGAACCCCAAGGGACTCTTTATCTCCTCCTCCCACATGTTGGGATTATAAGAGTGCAACACTACTGCATGCATCACTGCAATCTGCTCTTTTTAGTAGGTTCTGGGGATCAACTCAGATCCTCATGCCTTCAAGGCAAGTACTTTATCAACTAGGCTGTCTGCCATGCCCCACTCTCAGCTTTTAAGTGCTTATCTGTCCCCATTGGCCTTTGAATGAGTAGATAGCATGTTCTATTAAGTCTGGAACCTCATATAAAGCCCTCATTTGAACACAAGTGTGTCGAATGATTACACTTGTGACTGTTCCAGGGTTACATGAAGAGTTTGTTGTAGTCTAAGGTCAGAAAAGTAGAGAAACTGACTGTTGAGCTTTATAAGAAGGCAGTGCCAGGGTTGTTCTAGGCTTTCCTAATGGGTCAGCATGTCTGTAATCCCAGTACTAGAAAGACAGAGGCAGGGGGATCATAAACTTGAGGATTCTAATTCCCCCAAAGCAATCATATGCTGAGATAGTATTTTTAGCAAAAAATTAAAGTTAAATTAAGATCTATCAAAAGGGACACAATCTGATGTAATAGCAGCCTTTTAAAAAGAGAAGTTTTTTAAGTTTCTTAAGCTCTCTCTCTCTCTCTCTCTCTCTCTCTCTCTCTCTCTCTCTCAGTGTCTCTGTCTTTTGTCAATCTCCATTATTCAGGGTTCTCTAGAGGAACAGAACTGACAGAATGAATGGGAGTGTGTGTGTGTGTGTGTGTGTGTGTGTGCAGCAGACTTATTAGAGTCATTTACAGGCTGCAGATTAACTACTATAACAATGGGAAAAGAATAAGAATCCAGTAGCTTTAAATTCCGTGAAGCTGGGTGTCTCAGTGTACACCAGAATCCTGAAGAAGTAGGCTGTAATGCTAATGAAGAAATGGACTTGTCACCATAGTGAGGGCAAGTTGGCAAAGAGCAAAATCTTCCTTCTGTCTTTAATATAGGCTGTCACCAGATGATGTGGCCCAGATTAAAAGTGTATCTTTCCACCTCAAAAGATCCAGATTAAAGATGGATCTTCACACTTCAAGTTATTTAGTTAAGAAAAATCACTCACAGGTCTGTTCAGCCACTGAGTTTTAGTTAATTCCAGATGTAGTCCCATTGACAACCAAGAGCAGCCATCACACTGTCCATCTTACCCACAATGTATGGTGAGGAAGTGAAGGAGGTGGCCAGTCATTAGCATGTTAAGTAGTGACCCTCAGCAGGAAATGAATGTTCCAGTACCACAAGATATTGGACTTGTAACTTCTCAAAACTTTAGAACATAGAGATCTGTGTATAACAGCACTGTGGTAATTCCATCTCTGCCTAAGATGACTGAAATAGATACCAATGAAAGAAGCCCATTAGATGTCTTGATAATTAATCTTGATTATCAACTTGACAGGATTTAGAATCACCATGGAAATTATTGTGAAGGGGTGTGTGTGTGTGTGTGTGTGTGTGTGTGTGTGTGTGGACTCACTCTAACTATGGGGTCACTTTTTCAAAGACTCATTTCCCAGACTTAAGAAAAAGGAGAAAGAGACAAGAGCACCGGCATTCATCTCTCTGCTTCCTGACTGGATACACTGTGAGCAGCTGTCTCATGTCCCTGCTGCTATGGGTTCCCTGCCATGACTCACTGTATCATAGAACTACAGAACAAAATAGAATTTTACTCCAGTAAGCTGCTTTTGTTAGGTATTTTGTCATAGCAGCAAGAACAACAAAATTATCTGATATATATGTCCAGGAAACACAAAGGTGAAAGAAATCTAAGTAACAATAAAAGCTGTATAGTTCTCATGAGAGATGAAGGCCAATTCATCTGAAGGGACTCCAGCAAAGATTCTTCAATATTATCAGAGTTATAATGTAGTCACTGATTGTTGAATACACAATAGAGAAAGGCTTTATTATTTTTTTTCCAGAGCTGAGGACCAAACCCAGGGCCTTGTGCTTGCTAGGCAAGCGCTCTACCTCTGAGCTAAATCCCCAACCCGAAAGGCTGTATTTTATTTACAGATAATTTCTGCCTGTTTTATATTCTTTAATGAAATAGATACTCTTATTTCTTTTACATAAGGAATCAAATCTTGGATGAATATTTGATACTATAGGGCATAGAGCATCTCTGATTTTTTTTTTTTGTTAGAGTTGATGATATTTCCATTTTGCAGTAATCAGTGCTAAGGACATTAATTCACATCAATATATAGTATAAAGCAGCAGAAATACAGAAAGAGCCTCTTCAGAGATTTTTTTGAAAAACTGTCTAATTTTAATATACTTTTAAAAAAAAAAATCAGTGAAAAAGACCAGCAAGATGGCTCAGTGAGTTAAGGCACTTGCTGTTAAGACTGATTGCTGGGGGCTGTCTTTCTGTACTCTGAGTATATGTTGTTCCCATTGGTTAATAAATAAGCTGCTTTGGCCTATGGCAAGGCAGTTTAGAGGCAGGCAGGAAATATGAGAGAGACATCAGCCTCGGCCAAAGGAACAGCAAGATGCCAGGAGACCCATAATACCATGACCACGTGGCAGCTTATAGATTAATAGAAATGGTTTAAGTTATAAGAGCTAGCTAGCAAGAAGCTTGCCATAGGCCATACAGTTTGTAAATCATATTAAGCCTCTGAATCATTATTTTATAAGCAGCTGCAGGACCTCAGGGCCAGGTTGGAGAAACGAGGGACTGCAGGGCCAGGCAGGACTGGAGAAAACTTTCAACTACAACTGATGATAGCTTGGTTTCAATCTCTGGGACTCATGTGGTGGAAACAGAGAATAGGCTCCTGCAAATTGTCCTCTAACCTTCACATAAACACTGAAGGAACAACCATTGGGCAGCACTATCTTGAGAGCTCACAGTCATCAGTATCTGGACCAAGGACCATCAGTATCAGGATGCTAACATAAGCCTGGTTCTGTCAGACAAGCTTCCCTCCTCCTGTCATTGTTAATTCTCTATTGCTGTGAAGAGACATCATGACCAATGTAACTTATATAAGAAAGCATGTGGTTGGGGGTTTGTTTACAGTTTCCAAGGGTGAGTTCATGACCATCATGGTGGGGAGCATGGCACCAGGAAGGCAGGGATTGCTTGAGCTGAAAGCTTACATCTGATTCACAAGTTGGAGGCAGAGAGAGAGAGAGAGACAGATAGAGAGAGAGAGACTGGGCTTGGTGTAGGCTTTTGCAACTTCAAATCCCACCCCTGGTGATACATCTCCTCCAAGGCCATACCCTCTCCAATAAGGCCACACATCCTAAATTTCTTATTTCTGCCAACTGAGGTCCAAGCATTCAAATATCTGAGCCTAGGGGGCCATTCTCATTCAAACCACCACACCTGGGAATGGTCGGTGTGGTTAACTGTGGAGTGAGACTGGCTGCTCAGTCTATAGCTCTGAAGTCAAGCTCTTTGAAGACACATGACACTGACCTTGAAATCATTCCCAATCTTTATTAATGAAAGTTTCCCTAAATCCCACAAGGCCCTTGCCAACCTTCTAATAGATGCATTGTTTGAAAAGATCTAAAAATATGAAGTTCTTTTTAAAAAAGCTTTCTAAAAGAGCCATTAGGGAAATTGATGAAGCCTGTTTTCTTTTCTCACTCTCTCCAAAGGCTTATTAAGGGAGGAGTCTGTACTGTAAAGGGGAGAATGGAGGAAGGGAGGGAATGAGGCCATAACGGGAAGTTATCGTTCTGGCCAATCATGACCTTTCTTTCACGAGGGATGGAGAGATGAAAGCTATTATTAATAGGAAGGAGTGACTTTACCCACTGTCCAGAAAGTACCACACATATGTATATTTCTTTTCTCACTAAGCACAACCAATTCTTTTTATTTCTTCCTGACCCAGGAAGCACACAGTTACACAATCATATGTGTGCACAGACATGCATGCATGTGTGTATATACAAGCACTACATATGTCTCCACTTAAGTTCTTTCTCATAGATCTCAAAGAGCATCTTTGATTTTCTGATAAAATGCCAACACAAGATTCCAGGAAACTTTATCAGTGGACTTTATATTTAATGGTGGGAAGAGAGATCCATAGTTCCAATGAGTCCCTCAGAAGTTTCTTGTACATAGAGTCATTTACTCAACCTTAGTGTTGGTATTAATTAGATAACAGATTCAACCTTGTAGACTGCCTGGAACAGACACACTGTGTAAGGTAGCCTTCTATTCCCCTTGTAAAGTAAAAAGCACATGTTGGACTTAGAAAGATGGCTCAGTGAGTTGAACACTTGATATGCAAGCAAGAGTACCTTAGTTCAAATCCCCAGTACCATACAGTTTGTAAGTAATATGAGCCTTTGTGTGTTTACTTGGGTCCTAGCATCTGTGGGACAGGGCAGGACACTGGAAACCTTCTGAGTACAGAGATGGGGGAGGGGAGTTGAGGTGGATGGTTCTAATGCCTGAAGGCCCAGCATTGTGAATGAATACAGAATGCCAAAAGCTCCCTGGACATCTAGTCTAGTTGAAATGATAAGCTTCATGTTGAAAGAGAGATTCTGTCTCAAAAAATCAAGTAAGGGAGCCCACAAGGTGGCTCTGAGGGTAGTAGCTACTATGGTACATGCCTGGCAGCCTGAGTTTGGTCTTGGGATCCTATGGCAAAAGAATAGAACCAACTTCAGCCTCCATACCTTGACATGTATCACAGACACAGACACACACACACACACACACACACACACACACACACACACACACACACGATGGCCCTGCCAATTCTTCTCTCAACAAGCAGAAAATATCCTCAATGTCCTCTAGCTGCAGATTGTTGCCCCAGGGTCATCAGATGGACTTGTGGAATAGAACAGAGCCCCACCTTGAGGGATGGGTGTTCTGTTGGCTCTCCCCAGAGCTCCTCTTGTCTTTCATATCTGATTTGTTCCAGTGGGGAACTAGGTGAGGAGAAGCATGACATAGGACGCAGGAACAATGTGTATTGGTTAGAGAGTATTTAGTTCTTGTGGTCGGGGGAATCGAGGGGGCACAGCCCCTGACTTTAGGAGGAAGATCCACCTCAACTCCCCTCCCCCATCTCTGTACTCAAAAGGTTTCCAGTGTCCTGCCCTGTCCCACAGATGCTAGGACCCAAGTAAACACACAAAGGCTCATATTACTTACAAACTGTATGGCCTAATGGCTCAGGCTTCTCAGTAGCTAGCTCTTATAACTCAATTCATTTCTATTAATCTATAAGTGGCCATGAGGCAATGGCTTACCAGTGCTTTCACATCTTGCTCCCTCTGGCGGTGCTGGCATCTCTCTCAACTCCTGACTTTCCTCTTCCTGTCTATCTCTTTTCCAGCCTGCCTCTAAGCTGCCTTGCCATAGGCCAAAGCATATTTTTTTTATTAACCAATGGGAACAACATGTATTTGCAGCATACAGAAAGACATCCTCCAGCACATCTTTCCCCAAACCTGCCCCTTCAAGGCCAGCCAAACACAGCTCCTTCCCCAGAAAGGCTCAAGACCACTCCTACAGGGTATTTAAGCTGCATCCCAGAAAACAAACATGTGGTTTTCCAGTCCCCCATCCCTGTCTTCTCTCTGGGTAGCTGGAGAATCACCTGGGAATGCTTTACCCATTAAACTGGGGCTTTTTCTAACTCCATCTGATTTGGTCTGATATGGATTGCTGTGTCAGCGAAAAGGCTTATCATCGGGGTGCAAAAACTTATCACTGGGATTCAGTTCTTGCTCCACTGTGGACCATAAAGGTCTTCAATACTCACTTAACTTTACCCATAGCTTTCCCTCTCTGTCTATTAACTTGGAAAAATATTTATCTTTCCCATCCTACTTCAAAGGTTCCAGTGAAGTTCAAATCTGAACATAGAGGTGGCTTCTTACATTCAACTAAAATGGATTTGGCATATGTTTTCCAGTGTCAGGCAGTCTCTGACTCCTGCTGTAACTCTTCAGTCAACATTTCCCCCTGAAGTGACTAATTCACCTCTACTGAGTATCTGTAGCAGGCGTCAGGCTCTCTACGCAAACAATCAATCTCATTTACTCAGCATGACCAACATTCATCAGTTATGCTCCTATCCTATCCCACATATAATCAAAAAGCCTAACTCAGCAAGTACAAACAGCCAAACTCTTGCATATGATCATTGGGACATGAAGCCGATCTGTCTGACCCAAGACTGACGCTCTTTCCTTTTTCACAAGGCCTGTTTTCCAAGTCTACATGAGAGTTTTTCCATACAGTCATTTGCCAGTGTTATATTTATACATAAGTAAGTAGGTTTATTTTTTAATCCCCCAAGCAGTAAAGCAGCTGATACTTCATTTAAAAAACAAAGTGCTGGTCAAAGGCCAGAATTTCCAGCCTCAATTTAGCTTAGCTTCTTTTTTTTATAACTCAAACAGACTTATCTTTTTTTTTTTTTTCCCTTCTGGTAACCTCTTAAGCCTGTTTAAATAGTGGGAGGCTTAAATTTACCACACTTTAATTTTCGATTAATTTTGCTTGAGCCTTCTGGTAATTCAGTTTGTTACATAAAATAGCCAATAAAAGTCTCAGCACATCTGGTTTGATTTGAATTTGTAGCATAGGGATTGGTTATATGTGCCGAAGGACATGGATTCTGGCTGTTAGGTTGGCAGGTAATAATCATGTCAGAAATTAGGGTAGAAGGCCAGTGAGATGGGTCAGCAGAAAGTGCTAGCTGAATAAGTCTGGAGGCCCAAGTTTTGTTCTCTGAACCCAAATAAAAGAAGATAGAAAACCAATTCCCTAAAGTTGTTTTCTTATATCTACACCTACACCAACATATGCTCTTGTACACATACACATACATATACATATACACGCACATACACTAAATAAAATTAAATTTATAAAAGAAATCATAGCAAAGGTGAAGATGAAACTTGTCCATCAAATTGCTTGCCTAGTATGCACGCTGTTCATGTTTGATCCCTGTCATTCATAAACTAGGTGTGGTGGGAAACATCTATGATCCCAGCACTCTAGAGGTGGACAAAGGAGGATCAGAACTTAAATGTCATGCGTGGCCACAAAGCAAATTTGAGGTCAGCCTGAGACATATGAGCCCTATTCAAAAACAAAGAAACAAACTATCAAGTTTAGACATACCAATTAAAATCAAATTGTTAAGTAAATGTTTAAGAAGTCAATCCAATTGCATACTAAGAAACTTAATTTTTAATTTTAGGTTATAGATGTAGCTCAGTCAGCAGAATGCTTGACTAGCATTTACAAAACCCTGGGTTCAATTTCTAGTATTTTACAAAGCCAACATTGTGGTGCACACTTATAATCCTAGCGCTTAGGAGTTAGAGGCAGAAGAATCAGAAGTTTCATGTCATTGTTGACTACATAATGAGTTCAAGGATAGCCTGAGATGCATAAGACACCATCTCAAAATTAAAGGAATAAATATTTTAAAAATTAAAAGAAATCAGAACAGAGGCTAGAGGAGGGGTTGGGGGCATTGTTGGAGCTAAGTGGCCAAGACTAGAGCTCTAGGATACAACAAATAACACTTGTCTATATACAACCAAGTATGATCTAAAAAAAAATGCCTTTCAGAGCTGGAAGGCCACTCAGTGGGTAATAGTGCATGCTGTGCAAGCTCAGGCAGCTGAGTTTGTGAAACATTGAGCTCAGCAGTGGGTGCTTGAATCCCCACAGTGGGGCAGAAGCAAGTAATCCCTGAGAGTTTACTGGCCAACTAGTCTAGCCAAGATAGTGAGCTTCCAGTTTAATGAAAGATGGAGAAATATAGAGAAATGTGCCAGATGTTCTGCTCTGGCCTCTGCAGACATCCACATGGATGTGTACACCCATACACTTACATGCATGCACTGTACACATAGATCACAAACACCACATACACATGCACAGCTACCACAACTCACATGAACCCCCCCCCACACACACACACGCACATGCACACTCACAAACATCTTTCAGTGTGGCACCCAGGGGAGACTCTTCATGCATGGAAGAGCAGTTCAGGTAGACCTTACCTTTCTCCCTTGAAATGAACTGGCTTGTGTAATGTCTTACTGAAGAGCTGTAACCCTGTGAGGACCACAGCAGTGTGCTCCCTGTCCTTCTTGCTACCTGCAGCACTGTGTCTTGTGACTCGAAATGTCACAGCAGTGTTCCCAAACCATCAACTTCTTACAAATTGCTTGGTTGCTTAGCTCTGGGTTGTGTGTTGAGATTCAGCAGGCTTAAGCGAGACTTAAAATGCTACCCTAATAAGATCCTAGCTAAGTTACAGAGGAGAGTGCTGAAGTGATGGAGAATGAGGAAAGCGGTAAGCACCAAGGACCACACTATCTAGCTGCTGAAGATGCTTATGCTTCATCTCTCTCCTTGCTAAAGACTAGAGCAACACCATCTTATGACTGGATTCGCTGTCCTCCAGCTGACACCTCACTTTTTTGGTCTTTGCCTTTGCACCCCCCCCCCAATGAGCCTGCCTTCCTGCTGAGTCTGCAGTGGCTGGTATCAAAAGGCCACAGCCACTCTCTCAAGGATGACCAGAAACCTTGCATTGCAACATGGTACAACCAGTAGGCAGGCAACAGGCGGAGCTAAAACCCAATACCAGTGAGGCCCCAGATTCCAAGTCCAGTGTAAAAGACTAAAGGAAGAAACAACGCCTTGCTGGGCAGAAGAGTTAATAAGAAAGGCAGTGAGATTAACATAGGAAAGAAACCAAGAATAGAGAAAGATTTAAACTGCAGGCCCAGTACTACGAGTAAAGGACAGAGTCTGTGTGAGAAAAGCCCTGGTGCTCAATGCAGAAGAACTGTCAGCTGCTATGTAACTGACTCATCAAGGAACAGGATTCTCATGACCCAGAAGGAAGGCTCTCTGGGCCACTTCCACCCTGGAAATACCCTCTATTTCTACCACAACGCTTTGTTCTGAAACATCTGAAATCATAGGGGGACCCTCCAGACTCTGATTCCCACCTTGAGTAATAATATGAATTTTCTTCTAGTTAATGAGGGTGCTTTCCATGTGTAGAGCTTTGCTGTGGACTGAAGCTGGGGTTCCCCACTTGACTTATACATTGGACCTCTCATCCCTGGTGTGATGATATGTGGAGATGGGGACTTTTTGGCAATTGGGATTAGATTAAGTCACAAAGGTAGATTGGGTTTCTAGTGGTGATTCTGAAGACATGTTTGTGATAACCTTCTGTTTTATTCTCTCTCCCTCTGTCCTTTGATTTCCCCTCCCCCACCTCCTGTTCCACAAAGGTCTCAAGCTAAGGACGTAGGGAAACACAAGTAGAAACTGGGTGACTATCAATAACTCACCCCTGTGACACCATGGTCTCAGATCTCTGTCTTCTAGCTTCTAAACACACACACACACACACACACACACACACACACACACACACACACACACATTGAAAGCTAAAGCTACCATCTGAGTTCATCCTATGAAGTTGTCTGAAGTTCACATCGTCCTAAAGTATCAACTTAATAAAGCATCATGTCCGCCCTACTAAGTCACATAGTTGTGGTTCTATCAAAAGATGCTCACAATTTCTGACACCTAAAAGACACTAAGAAGACAAACCTAAAGACGAGAAAGGGAGATTTGTAAATTATTGGCCATTCTCATGAGTGTGGCCAGTAAAAATGAGGCTGGATTTCAACAATCATCTGAAAACTAAGAAGATAGGGCATGTATGACATGCATGGTGGTCCCTTGGGCTCTCTAGGAAAGCTGGTCCTTATAGATTCACAGAGTCATTGACTCTCCAGAGCAAGGTTTGCATAAAGCTCTTCACACATCTTCCCATGTCCTTCAAGCTAGCTTTAGATTGCTTAAAATGTCATATGGTCTAAATGCCACGTAAATATTGGCTGTTCTTACTGCTTAGGGAAAAATGACAATAAATGTCAGTACATACACAATTCTTACTTTTGTAAGAGGTTTTTATCTACCTTTGGTCGAATCTGGAGAGTACAATAAGGGACACAAACATGAGAAGCATGGTTTTCTTTTCTAAAATGTCATAGTTAGTAAGAAAGTCATTTGTCAGCTATTATCTCCTAGAGGGCAGGAGTTCTGTATTCCCTTGCTGAAGTCTAGCGCCACACAAAAGGTTAATCCACACAAATAGGGGTTTGCAAACTGAATGAATAATGAGTAAATTAATGACCAAGGTCATCGTCAAGACAGGCTTAGTGACCAGAGGCCTTTTCTCCTAGGTGATTTGAGGTCATGTCAAGTTAACAATCAATAGTAATCCTGTTAAACTGTTTCTAGTTAGTTCTGGAACTGTCACATGAATCTTGTTTTCATAGGTCTCACCTTAACACTCCCTACTTCAGACAGCTTTCCATCATCTCAACCCACCTGAGATGGATGGAGAACATGAATGAGTGCCTGAGACCTTGGCCCCAGACTCCCCTAAAGGCCTGTGTTTGCGGAAGATTTTCTCATGGCCTGTTCCCTCTGTGGTTCTACTTTTCCACTTCCCTCTTTAAATTTTTTTTCCTATGCCAGATGTCAACACAATGTCATCATTTTAGAAGAGTTGTTCTTGGATCTCCAGTCTGGGTCAGTTGCTAAATATTTGAGCACTCCATTTACAGAATACTTCTCTTTTGTAGCATAGCAATTATAATTACTTATGATTCCAATGATTTGCTAAATTATTTTCTTAATTATTCTCACTAATAGAACATACAATTTATAAAAATTAGAGCCTTTGTATATCTTGCTCACAGAGCATCCTTCTGGCATAAGTAGAATGTGTTTTGATGAGGATGATGATGGAGATGGCAACCCAGATATATGTGGGTCTTTGAGGCCCAAAAATTGCCTTGTCAGTTATTTTAAATTCTTTTCAATAATCTGTAATTTTTCATCACATATAACCGGAAACTGTAATCTAATATATTAATGTTCTGTTGAAACAGATAGTTGTAAGAGTTTTGTCAACTTTCTTTCTTTTTTTTCTAAATGGAACACCTGTCTTGATTGTCATAAGTTTCACTAACTGTTGCTCCTGATCTTGGGATGGCTAAAGGAAACTCCTTTCTGTACCAGGTACCCTCCTTAGTAACCATTGGTCTCTGCCTTAAATTCCTGAAAGATGGACTCCTAGCAACCTGCACCCTCCCCAGAATGGTGTAACTGCTATGAGATCATTAACCTTTGCCCTGGCTTCTATAAAACCCACTTATCACTGCTCTATACAGGGAAGTGAGACAGCTGTTGTTGCTGTGTACAGGGCAAGAGAGACATGTCCTCATGTAGCTGAGGGGAGTTTAGCAGTTTCTCACACAGCTGAAAATTCCACAGAAATGAGATAATTGTGGTTTCTACCTTAAAATATCCCCCCCCAGCCCCTTCTGGGTGGCATGCCTTCAGTTTGGCTTTAAGGCTGTTACAATGCTAATAATTTTTAATAAATTTAGCTAATTACAATTTGAATTGAGTCTCTGGTCTTTTCCACTGGTCTGGGATTCCATAACAACCTCAGAGAATGGCTTAGACATTTCAATGGCTGCTGCATCTGTTCGAAGACTCTGAACAGGAGTTTGAAAGGTGGATCCATCTGTGTTCAAATAATCACCATTTGAAAATGTGCTATGCTTGAATACACAGATTTATGTAGCTAGAGTTTTCCTGCCTGGCCCACAGTCAGGGCAAATCTCTCTCACCTGCCAGTCCCACAGGTGCTCAGACCCAACCAAGTAAACACAGAGACTTATATTGCTTACAAACTGTATGGCCGCAGCAGGCTTCTTGCTAACTGTTCTTATAGCTTAAATTAATCCATTTCTATAAATCTATACTTTGCCACGTAGCTCGTGGCTTACCGGCATCTTCACATGCTGTTTGTCATCGTGGCAGCTGGCAGTGTCTCTGACTCAGCCTTCCACTTCCCAGCTTTATTCTCCTCCTTGTCCCACCTATACTTCCTCCTGCCTGACTACTGGCCAATCAGTGTTTTATTTACTAACCAATCAGAGCAACACATTTGCCATACAGAACATCCCACAGCAGATTTATATACATATGTCCTTAGAGCATCTGGCTAATTGTGCACACAGCTCCTAGTCTACTTGAGTCAGTTCTAGAAAGTGATACTGTGCCTTTGCCTCGCTCTTCTCCATATGCAAATAAATGATCTAGTAGTCTATGAACAACAACAATAAAAATAATCTCCCAACTCTTCATGAAAAGGACCAGGGGAACTTCTAAGGTGTAGCAGAAGTTGGTGTTTTGTTAGCTTTTCCTAGGGAGAAACAAACTCCTGTTCACCCTGGATACATAGCCTAGTCTGCCAGAAAGGACAGACTAAAGTATATTTGTACTAAATCCAACTTGATAAGACCAACAGGTTCATCAGACATGTTTACAGTTCGTACATCAGGGATGACTTACAGGAGCATTATGAGACTCAAAACAGATGCATCACTGCAAAGTGCCACCCTATCATGGATGATGACCTCATAGAAACAGTCACTTAACCCTGCTGTCAATTAACCATCTACTTCATTTTAATCTTCAAAAACCGCTTGCAGCTGAGGAAGCAGGTGGGGGAATAAAAGCTGCAGTCTCAGTTGAGGGTCTGCTGAGTCTTATCCATCTACTAGGGAGTGCCAATAGCTCCATTACCATCACCACAGGCCTGGCTTCCTCTGTATTGTTCTACTCTAGTTTCCATGGCTACTGGGGCCACAGTCCAAGACAACCTCTTATGACCTGAGGAAAAAGCTCCATACAACAGCTGGTAGAAAACATTCATGGTACTTTTAGTTGAGTGTCAAGCAGCCTCGCTGGGGAAGGAACCAGTAGGTGGGGCCTCGCACATTTATGAAGGCAAAGATCAAATATGCTTAGTTAGAATGCTAAGAGCAAAGCCAACATTCAATTCTGGGAAAGACAAGCTATGGAAAGATGGGATTCAAACCAGCAATTTAGAGGGAGGGTGTATTTTACCAAATGCACTAGTTTAGAGGCTTTGAAATTAAGCCTCCCTCACACTGTGTTGGCTTATTCCTGTTATAGGAATACTATGCCTTCCTAATGAAAAAATAAAATTTCACACTTAGAGATTTAAAAAAGCCCTTTAATACAGCATCACCAGGCTCTGGCTGATGCTCAAGGAGGATCAGCCATGATAGAAAATTTTTTTAACTTATATATACCTTAGACCAGGGGTTCCCAACCTGTGGGTCACAACCCCTCTGAGGGTCAAATGACCTTTTCATAGGGGTCGCATATCAGATATTATTAATACCACCCATCAAGAATAACATCACAATGGACCAAATTTGAAGCAAGCTTTAATTAAATATTGGCCAGGTGGATGGGCTCGGGCCAGGTCCATACACAGGCTTCTGGGAAAATGGCCCAGAATCACAGTTTGCAGCAGCTTATAATTCATTTCATTTCCCATCAGGTCCAAGCGTACATCTGGACATACCTCCAGCAGGTGAACCTTCCACCATAAGTGATCAAGCACATTGGTGCAGATGGGTCAAACAAACTTGTTTAGGGCATGAAAACACGTGGCTTGTTATCTCCCATAAACAATAGCCTTCAGCATTTCAGAAACTGTTCTTGGGCAAGGGGTTTGCAGATCAGAGACATTTTTGTTTCATGGATCTCTTAGGCATAGTAATTAAAACTTAAAATGCAACATTGGCTCTCACAATATCCTGCATGTCAAGTATTTACATTACAATTTATAACAGTAGCAAGGTTACAGTTATGAAGTCGCAACAAAAATAATTTTGTGGTTGGGTCACCACAACATGAAGAACTATGTTAAAGGATCACAACATTAGGAAGTTTGAGAACTTTTGCCTTAGGCTTATTTATGACATATTCACTGTTATCCTTAACTCCCCCTCAGGTCCCAGCTCCAGGTTTCACTTTGAACAATTTAAATAGAGACAGGAGGCTGCAAGTCCAGCCACTTGGGCAGATCTGGTATTTACATAGAGAAAATATTACCGGAATTATTTCTTAAGCACACCAATATTGTTCTTTTAAATAGTTGTTACTTGGGGATATCTGGCTCACCTGACAGAATAATGCTCTTTCTGAAATGTGGTGGGGGTCAATGGTGGTTGTGACCCAGTACTGCCCCCTTGAACTATCCTTTAGAGGCAAATCTTTAGATGATATATGATGCATTATATGTCAAGATTATCTTCTTTTGTCATAGGGATGGAGCCTAACTGAAGGTCAATTGTGGTGAATAAGCATTAGCAGAAAAATTCTCAGCACCTCTAAACTTTAATTATGGCTCAAAATTCTCTTTCCTACCATTCCTAACAAGCCTGGTTAGTGCACCACAGGATTATTGAAGGCAGTACTCCTTTAGCTAAATTCTACTTTGGGTGAGTTAATATTTGCAAAGTAAGTTTATTAGTAAATCCTTCATAGCATCAATTTTGTTACTTCAGGTTTCTCCTGCATCACTTAGACCCGAAATCAAGTTGACAATGAAGGTTCTAAACCTACAGATGCAGAAGACAGGAACCTTGTATAAAAGAGATCAAAAGAGCAGGAGATACATTCATTCATTTATTCACTCATTCATATACTCATTCTTTCTTTTTGTATGTGTGTATGTACTGCTGCACTTATCTCTGTGTGCACATCTGGAGAGATGCAGGATGTCAACCTTGGATTGCTTTCCACCTTAAATTTTGAGGCAGGTTCTTCCACTGAGCCTGGATCTTACTTACTAATTCAGTTAGGCTGACTGACCAGTCAGCCTCAAGGGTCCTCTGCCTGCCTGTCCCCAAGGCTCTGGTTATAGTTGCACACTGCCACACTTTGTTAAACAATGAAAATGAGGGATACAAACCAGGGTCCTCATATTTGTGGAGCAAGCGCTTCGTTCATTGTGCCCCTTTCTCATCATTCATTCATTCATTCACTCATCCATTCATAGTAGCAAACATCTCATCCAATACTTACTAAGATGCCATAACAAAACACTGTAGACTGAATGGCTTAACCCATAGACATTTTCTTGCATTTCTGAAGGTGAGAATTTTGGGTCAAGGTTCCCAATGACTAAGCCTATGTTGAGTGAGGCTCATTGCTTGGTCTGTAGATAGCTGCTTAATAGATATGTTCTCTTGACATTTCTTCCTCTTCTCACTTAATTACATCTTTACCTAATAAAGTGTCTTTAAGCTTAAAAGAACTACTTGATTCCAAATGTACTCCCATTGAGACTGAGGGCTTCAGTATGCAAATGTGAGTTACTGAACACACAATTAGTCAACATTCCACACCAGTGCGATTTTCCCTTAAGCTGTTACCTGCGGTGGACATCTTCGCCTCGATACCCTGCAGGAGACCTTTAACATAGATCTACAAATCAGTCATCTGAAATATTATGACAAAATTGTGAGAGAAGTTACAAGCATCTGAGGCTGGGGAGATGGATTGGTCAGTAAAGTGCTTGCTTCTTTAGCATGAAGACCTGAGTTTTATCTCCTTCATTTAAAAAGCCAAGCATGATGGCACATCCTGTAATCCAAGCATTGAGGAGGAGACAAGGATGTCTGAGGCTCTTGCCCAGCAAATCTAGCTGATTCAGTAAGTTTTATCTTCAGTGAAAGACCACATCTCAAAAGCAAGGTAGAGCATGTGTGCCCGCACGCGCAACACACACACACACACACACACACACACACACACACACACACAGAGGGGAAAGAGAGAGAGAGAGAGAGAGGGAGAGAGAGAGAGAGAGAGAGAGAGAGAGAGAGAGAGAGAGAGAGAGAGAGAGAGAGAGAGAGAGAGACTGGAGGGAGAGAGACCACACAGAGACTTTATGATACCAGAAACTAGGAATGGTGGAACATGGTCAGGTAGAAGCTTCTGAGACAGGTGTGCAGCATGCTTATAGTGAGTGCAATGTGAATGGATGTCCTGCCTGTTTTTAACAAAATAGTGTAAAGAGGCAGTGTCAGACAAAATGAAGAGTAGATCTGCGTAGTGTAAAAAGATGGTATGTGTAGTAAAATAGAGATCATTTTTCCTAAAAACGTAAAGATTTAATTTCAGTAGGAGAGCCAGGAACAGCACCCTAGGCATGAAGGCTTCATTAGTGATTCCTCTTGGATGTAGGAATCTGCCGTGGGAACACAGGTGTGATGGAAAAGGACTGAATGGACAGCACAATTTTAGCTCACATTGTGTACTAGTTTAAGAGGTTGATCGATACTATACTTTATTTGGCAAATCCAGCTGTCCAATTTTTGGAGATTATATATTGCCCCTGCAAAGAAAATAAAGATTCACTGGCTATCAAGTGAAAGCAGCATGCAGTCCATCATCCACGTAAAAGAGTTGTCCTTGTAAAGCATGATGCCTAGTCACTTAATGACTAAGGCACAAATCGGACTGGAAATGAGGCTGTTCTTAGATGCAATACCTTCAAAGAGTGCATACAAAAGCTGATACAACTCATGCCTTTTTCTTTTTAACATATTTTAATTACACTTATTTACGCATTTATTATGGAAGTGGAGCATATATGCCTGTGTGTGTGTGTGTGTGTGTGTGTGTGTGTGTGTGTGTGTGTGTAGAGGTCAGAGGACACCTGCAGGATTTGTTTTTCTCTTTCCATCATGTGGTTCCAAAGGTCAAACTTAGGTCATTAGTCTTGGCAGCAGGTGCCTCTACCCATTGAACCATCTTATCAACCATTTCTTTGTCTTTTTTGTAAGTAACATATACTATTTATACAAAATAGGTCTTATTACATTTTTATGCATGTAGATTGCATTTTAATCATGTTCACTTCCCACCCCTGCTAATCTCTTTATCCCCTTTCTATTTTCCAACTAGTTCCCTAATGCTTTCATGCCCCGCCCCCCAACTCTGATCCAGTGAGTTACATTAAAGCTGTTTACAGGGGAATAGACATATTTCCAGGATTATCAGTGACCAGACCACAACACTGAAGAATGCCTCCTGCACACACTCCCCTACACACACCTCCAAGCCACTATATAGTGCCCATATGTCTTTAGGGAGAAATGGGAATTTGTGAATCCCTTCCCCTCCAGGACAGGATGTTGATGGACACAATGTTGGCCAGATTTCCTGCAGTGGAGCACAGATCCCAAGCAGGAGTTTGAAAGTGTAATCACCTCATTGGCTCCCTGGTCCCCTTTAGCGAGCCTGCTGCAGAACCTGCTGAGAAGCCACTGTGACCCTAGGCAAGGCATGCAGCCAAGACCTGCAGCCTGCAGAGGTTGGGGGGATGGAAGGAGGAGTACTTGCAAGTTACTCATAAACTCCCGAATGTGGCTCTTCCACCAACCTGCAGCTGTCCCTCTATCCAGCTTGCAACTTTGGTGACCCTCTTTTCCTGCGTCAGGATTCAGCTGTCCCTCTGTCTAGCAGCTGTGATGACCCTCCTCCACTACACTTCTTCCCTGAGCCTGATGAGCTTTGCTCTGGAATCAGGATGGAGGCAGGCAATGTAAGGATGGCAGCAACATGGAACCCTAATGGACTCAAGCTATTTACTTCCCCTGTTCCATCCATGCACTTAGCAGTGTTAGACACCCAACTGCACTGAACAGCTCCAAATGAAGCAGTTAGTGACTATAACTTACAGGTCCCCAGCAACCCTTTGTAACTCTCTGTTTATCATACACATCATAAACCATATACCAGAACTAGTGGGTCAATTCATCCTTGACTTAGGTACACGTATAGTTCAGCAAACTGTATCTAATGAGCCGTTCTTTGGGAAAAGTTCCCTGTTTCCCATCTTATGCCTACACACAATTGACACGTACAGTAGCCAGTGTTGTTAATTTGACAGACATAATCTAGAATCACCTGGGAGGTGGGCCTCAAATCCCTCCTCGGAAGATGATCTTGATTATATCAATTGAGGGGGAAGAACTGACCGGTATGGGTGGGGCCATTTCTTCTCTGGGAACAAGTCTGTGTAACTGGGAAAGGAACAGGGCACTGGTATGTGTTCAGTGTGCTTTGTTTCCTGCTTGTGGATATGAGGTGGGCAGCGGCTTCAAGTTCACACCCTGACGTCTCTGCCATGATGGACCATACGACCATACCCTTGACTGTGAGTCAGAATGAAGGTTTTTCTCCCCTAAGTTTCCTTTGTCACAGTATTTTGCCACAGCAACAGGAAAAGAAACTAAGACAGCATGAACATGATTAAAATCAGTTATATCCGGGAAATGACATTCACAGTGAACAAAGGCTTTCATAACCCAGTCAGTCAGTCAAAACAACAACAAAAATCCCACCTTCGTCCCACCCTAGCATCCAGCTCTTGCTAATGGATCCACAAAACAGTACACTGGGCTGTGAGCAGGAAGCTTGAACCAATCTCACTCAGGCCTTACTGTTCTCCACAGCGAATCCACTCTGTATCTTGCACCTTTGCTTCTGAATAAGAGCCTTCATGACTTTGCTATTTGAATTTTTCCAGTTCTTTGAACAGGATACCACAAACCTGGAAATACCACCATCTTCATGAGATCGGTTATGCCTACTTTCGAGAGTGCACCACTATGGGGTCTGTGGACTGTGCACATTCTCTCCAAGAAGGAGGGACAGGAAGGGTCACTGGATTCTCACTGGAGTATAGCTCCACTACTGCCACCAATTTGTATGCAAAAGTGCCCTAATTGCCTTTATATGGGTAGGATTAGAGTGCTTAGGTTTGGGAATAGTAGGAAAAGGAGGCTCCATCTATGTGGTTATGGGGAGGACAGCATCCTTGCTGGTTGAAGACTCCCAGTGTGGCTACTTTAGGGTCACCTACAGCCCTTTGAACAACTTCTCACACACGATCTGTAAATATACCAGTTTGTTTTCTTTGTCAACTTAACACAACTAAGTTGACAATTAAAGAGGGAATACTAATTGAGGGATTGTCTGGATCAAATTTGTCTGAAGGAGGACACAGCCCTTTGTAGGTGGTGTCATACCTGGGCAGATGGTTCTAGGCTATAGAAGAAAGCTAGCTTCCCGTAAACCACAGGGAGTGAGCCAGTAAGCAGTGTTCTCCACGGTTTCTGCTTCAGTCCTGACCTTGAGCTCCTATCTTGGCTTTGCTGGATTATGGACTATGTCCTGTAAAAGGAAATGAGTTCTTCCTTGCCGAGTTTTTGTTTGTTCTGTTCTGTTTGTGTGTGTTTGTGTTTTGTTTGTTTGTTTGTTTTGCTCGTGGTGTTTGTTACAGCCACAGAAACCAAACTAGAGCAATAAGTAAGCCCAACAAACTCGTTGGTTTCCTAGGATGAACAGATATTGTTCACATCTCCCCCAGGGAAGGAAATTTCCCAGCACACCAGTGGAGACAGAGAACACGGGTACCTAACCACATCCCACCTCTCCGGTCTTCAGGGGCTCTTTCCACCTGTCCTGCTCCAAGAGCTCCTTACTGCACAGCAGGCTCGAAATGATTTCCCTCCTAGGTGCTTCCTCAGTTCCCCCATTGTTTATCAAATTTATCTTCCATCCTTCCTACTGTGTGTTTTCCTGATTGCTAGATTTATGCTCAGTGATAGTCATTGAATCCAGTGCCATAGAGGACTGGTGGAATCCTATTTCCATTTTTTCATCCAGAAAAGTGAAATGCATCTGGCTCAGCTGTCTCAATTAGGGAGTTGGAATTACTCTTAAATCATGGATGTTAACAGGGATGTTAAATAATGACAAAGTGTTTTGCACCAGTGTGACACATAGACTTCTTTTTCTCGAATGTTCTGTGCATCCTTCATCTTTCCCAAACTCATTTGGATTTGGATCGATGCCATCAAGGAATTTTCAGCGTTGACACACAAGTGTCACAAAGTGTTAGTTTGGAGCAGGGTGGTTAAAGGGCATCTCATCTATGGGTTTTCCCTTCACCAGGAGTTTCATGATAACCAAGATGGTATGTGACAGTTACTATTGTTTGTAAACATTTCAGGATCTAGAACCAACAACAACAAAAGAGAAGCCTCTGGCCATGTCTGTGAGGGAGTTTCTAGATTGGGTTGAGATGGGATGACCCATGCTGACTGTGGGTGACAATCTTCCATGAGCTGGTGTCCTGAACCGAACAAAAACCAGACAGCCAATGGAACACCAGCATTCATCTCCCTCTGCTTCCTGACTGTGGGTGTCACGTGACCAGCTGCCTCCTGCTCCTGCTGCCCTGCCTTCCCCACTCTGGTGATCTCTAACCCTGACCTGGAGAGAAGCTCTTCCTTCCTTAGATGGCTGTAGTCAGCCATAATACCTGAGCACTTGGACACTCATACAGTCTGTCCATCTGGCCATAGTTTAAGAGGGAACATGCCTTATGTGCTCCAACGGCAGTCTGAAAAACAGATTGTTGTGTTTGGACTTGAGAGTTTGGGAGGATGTAGCATGAACAATTTGTGTTCTGTATTTAAGCTAATTAGAACTGGTATCACAAAGTGATTTGCCACTGCATAAAGTAGAAGAGAGAAGAACCTGTGAGTAATTGTGTGTGGCTGGCATGGAACAGTGCTTCCTGGATGAAGGGGAGGAGCTAGCCTGGAATAGTGCTTCCTGGATGAGGAGGAGGTGCTAGCCTGGAATAGTGCTTCCTGGATGAGGGGGAGGAGTTAGCCTGGAATAGTGCTTCCTGGATGAGGGGGAGGAGCTAGCCTGGAATAGTGCTTCCTGGATGGGAAGAGTGGGATGTTAAAGTTGGGATGAGGGAGACCCATATTCACCAGTGCAGAATAATCCTGAAACTACTCATATGAAAATTATGCCTGAAGTTTAGTGAACAAATGACTTAGGGGAAGAGCTAGAGAAGTCAGAACATGCAAAGAGGAACTGAGAGAACAAACGTGTGAAGGAGAAATCTTCCTTTTTACAGGCACTGGATTTTTCTGTAAAGTTACACAAAGGAAGGAGAGTTTACAAAAACTTTGAGGATCTATGTGAAAGTCAGCAAAACCCCACAGTTAGGTTAAAGCCACTCAGTTTAATGGTCTGGTTAAGTTCCATCCTTGCCCCCCGCATTTTCCTACATAAGTTGCTCACATCCACATAAGGAGGGTTTCTTGTGCGTAGGAGACAGAAGAGATTACTCTGAGTCTACTTCCTAGTAATTCTCCCCCAACAACAATGAATGATTTTGAGCTGTAGCAGTAGCACAGGTTCCTCCCCCAGCCTCTGTTTTATGGAAAGGACACCATGTCTTCTTTAGATCTGTTGTTCATGTTTCAACCTTGCACTCTGAATATGGATATGTGTATGTATGTGGAGTTTACTATGAGAAATGACATTAGTTTTATTATTTACTTATTTGTAAGTTCAAACTCTTTGTTCCAAAGGGGCCCAATGCAGTTTCTGGAAAGACTACTATGCACCATGTCTTGGAAGTAGATGCAGTCAGTGTTGATGGGACTTCAGAGTGTCTTCTCAAGGTAGTGATAACAATTACATGGGGTGCAGTGTTAACAGAGAGGCAGGCGCAGGTAAGGATGCATGTGAGCTGGAACAGGGTAGATATTTGATGACAGAAGAGTAAGGGTGACAGAAACAGTGCTCCCCACCACTATATATTCTGTATTGTCCTTGGCAGCTGAAGCTGAGCTGGGCGGCCATCCTATTGACACTGCCTCTTAGACGTTGCTGAGCAGCTGAGAATAGGTGTGCCCTCTGTTCTGAATCCATTTCCCCTGCTGTAGCAAGGTTGTATCTGCTTGTTCTATGTGACAAGGTAGAATACTCTAGCACTCAATTATGTCTTAGCGAATTTGATTAAAAAATATATGTGTATGTATATATATATATACATACATATATATGGTATTAAATCACCTGTATTTAAAAGGTATTTTTCTCTCATTTTCTCTATTTTTGTTTTTTCTCCCACATATATTTAATATATATTATATATACATATATGTGTATATGAATGTATATTATATATGTGAATATATATGTAGGTATATGTATTTGCATGCATATGGAATCTGGTGTGTGGGGGTGGGTGGGTACATATATATATATATATATATATATATATATATATATATATATATATACATGTCTGTTGAAGCCTGAAGTCTGGTGTAGGGTGTTTTCCTTAATGGCTCTCCACCTCACATATTAAGACAGAAGAATCTGGACTTCACCATTGTGGCTAGTCCGGCTAGCCAGCATTCTCGCCTGACTTCTTGTCTCTGCCTCCCACAAGATGGGATGACAAGAGGATTCCTGTTCCCACGTAGCTTGGATGTGAGTTCTGCGGGTTCAAATTCACAACATGTGCCTGGCAAATGCTTTCCCTACCAAGCCTGTCTCCACAGCCTGTCAAGAGCAGCTTTCTGTTGTGACTAGTTAATGTTGACTATCTTGATCAACTGCAAGGGAGAAAAACAGCACTAACATCCCAATTCATCAAATAGCATTTTACATGCTATTGACTGAAGTAGACAAGCATATGTGTAAAATAAGAGAATGAGGATGGACCATCAAAGGAAGAGAAGCAGCAGGTGTGTGTGTCAGCTTTTAAGATTTTCTCTGTTTTCATCGCCGAGGTCACATGAGTCAAACACTAGCTCCAGGTCTGCACTGCACCCACCACACCTAAAAAATATTTTGAATATATAAACCTAATATGCAACAAGGCATATTATCTAAAATTATGTTTGTTTTCATTTGACTATAATATTCTCTAGAAGGACAGTGGTGGCACACACCGTTAATCCCAATCCTTTGGAGGTAAACAGATTTCTGAGTTTGCGGCCACCCTTGCCTACAGAATGAGGGCCAGGACAGGCAGGGCTACACAGAGAAACCCTGTCTCAAGAACAAACAAACAAAAGTTAAAATTCCCTTATTTGCTCATTTTTTTATAGTTGATCACCATCCTGAAAAAGGCTGAGGAAAAATCAAACAATATCAAAATGACTTTGGATTGTCAGAGGGAAAACGAATTCATATCTGAAATAACAATTTGACTTTGTCATATAATCAAATTCCCAGGGCTGGAACTGATGTCTTCACACAGGAGCCCTGAGCTCTGTCCAACACACCACCCACTGTCCACCCACATAAGCGACTCACCTACCCCCTGCTATCCATCTGAAATCTGAGATAGAAAACATCTCTATCAACAACAAAATAATCCAGAAGCTGTAGAGATGGTTTAGTCACTAAAGTGCTTTTCTTCCCATGAAGGTGTGAGGTGGATCCCCAGAACCCACGTGAGAAAGTGAGACATGGTGGTGTGCACTTATACTCCAATGCCCTGGGCCGCACTGGCCCCCCATCACAGTGCACTTGGAGAACTCCGGGACAGTGAGAGTCCTCCAAAGACAGGGATGTTCCCCCACGTTGTGAACAAGGATACATCCAGGCCCACATCGGAGTGATAGTAACAGAGAACTTACTGGTTCAATATAAGAAAATAAATAGGCTTGTCTACTTCAATCCACTTAAAAATGCCTAAGACATGCCTGAAGAAAGGTGTAAGATGCCTGAGAATGAAACCCAAGTTGATTTCTGACATTTCCACACACACATATACAAGTAACTTAAAAAGATATGTCAGCTGAGAGGAGAGAGAGAGAGAAAGAGGGAGTGAGAGGGGGAGAGGAAGAAGGTGGAGAAGGGAAGGGAAGGAAAAAGGAGAGGGAGACAAAGAGAGGGAGAGGGAGAGGGAGAGGGAGAGGGAAAGAGACTGAACTTGCATAGGTCACCTCCAGCTCTGGTCTTTAGTTCTATGGAATGCTATAGAGTATTTTCAAACATTACAGTCAGGAGATGTTTCATCATGTTGTGAACACAAATTCATCCCAGTCCACACTGAATGACAGTTAAGAGTGGACTTACTGCTTTATTACAAGAAAGTAAATAGGCTTCCCCAATTATTTCAATCCACTGTAAAAATATCTAAGTGCTGCCCACAGCAATGAGCTTCTAATGTTTTCAAATCTTACAAGCCTTGGCTCTGTCTTGGCCTCTAATAAATTCTATGCCCCTTTCTCATGTACCCCTCTTTCTTATTCTCTTCCCACACAGCAGGTACAATATTTCTTTTCTCATTCTTATGATACAACATGCAGCCTAATCCTTCTCCTGGACATCATTCTTGTCTGGATCACCTTTCCTTGGCTACTAAAGATGGTTAAGTACTCAACTGTGCTATAGACCTGTGGCTGTTGGTGTTAATTGTCAAGTTGTTGAAATCCAAGATCACCTGAGAGATGGGGCTCTGGGCATGCTTCTGGGGGATCATCTTGATTTTTTAATTTGCTGTGTGGAGGCTTTTGGTGGTTTGAATAGGAATGGCCCCCCTAGGCTCACACATTTGAATGTATGGTCATTAGAGAGTGGAGCTACGTAAGAGGGATTAGGAGATGTAGCCTTGTTGAAAGAAGTGTGTCAACAGGGTGGGCTCTGGGGTTTCAAAAGCTCAAGCCAGGGTCAGTGTCTCTCTCTCTCTTCCTGCTGCCTGGAGATCCAGATGTAGAACTCTCAGCTTCTTCTCCAGCACCATGTCTGCCTGCATGCCATCATGCCCACCATCATGATGACAACTGATTAAACTCAGAAACTGTAAAGAAGCCCCAGTGAAATGCTTTTCTTTGTAAGAGTTGCCCTGGTCATGGTTTCTCTTCACAGCAATAGAACACTGGCTAAAACAAGGCTCATCTTAGCTGTGGTCTGGACCATTTCCTAGGCTGGGCATCCCGGGCTGTATAAAATGGAAAGTGAGCTGAGCACTAGCCTGCAGCCATCTCTGTGCTTTCTGACTGCAGATATGATATGACCAGCTCCTGTAAGCTCCTGTTGTCTTGGCTTCCCCATTGTGATGGACAGTAGCCTGGAACCATGAGCCAAAACAAGCCCATCTTCCCTAAGCTGCCATTGTCAGAGTAGTTTATTATAGCAGTAGAAAAAGAAACTGAGACACATCTACACATTGCATTTCTGAGATACCTATCCTGACCCCTTAACATATATCTAACTCCAGTTCAAGCATTTATATGAAATCCTACCTGGTTGCATTTATTTCAGAACACTGACATTGTTTCAATTTTTTCTTGTTATTTTATTTATTGTCATTGTGCTTAGCAATTGTGACCAAAGCCTTGCTCCTGGGGATCAGGAGAGTGTTCAAATATGTATAATAAGATATCATTAAAAATGTCTTGAGTGAATATCCTAACTGGGATAATAGCAAATTGCCTGTCTCACCTAAAAAAAAAAAAGCAACTGAAGGCAATGAGAGCATCACCAGCAATATGAGTATGATGTAGCCCACTCTTTTCATTATTGAGTTGCTATCAGATGCATGTGTTTGTGTATGTTTGATATTTATGTATAAACACATTTACAGATGTGTGTGTGTGTGTGTGTGTGTGTGTGTGTGTGTGTGCAAGTATGTGGAAGTCAGCAGTCAACCTTGGGTGCCACTCATCAGGAGCTCTGCAAGCTGTTTTTGTAGGTAGCTTCTCTTCCTGGGAAGTGAGGCTAGACTATCTGGCAGCAAGCCACAGAGATCTGCTTGCCTCATCACTGGAACTGCAAACACACACCAGGACAACTCCTTTTTATGTGGATGCTGGGGATCAAACTCGAGTTCCAGTGCTTTCTTAGCAAGTAGCTTATTGTATAAGGCTCCTCCTCAGTCCTGACATGACCAGCTTTAATCTCTACACTCTGTCTAGCCTGTCCTATCTGCTCCTATAACTCCTTGCATCTTACAGTCAATATTGTATCTCTAACACTTTTTCTTAGTTGCCTAATGCTCTTCTTCATCTGAAGACTATGACTATGTGGACAGTCTACATCTATCCTTTCTCTCATCTGTGTTGTTAAGCTATTCCACCTCTATGTCTCAGCTCTAGTGTCCGATCCCTGTGAAATCCATCCAGAGTGTGAGTGTTGAAGCCCCACTGTCCAGCATGCACAGATGCCTTCTATACTCACTGCCTGCAGGAGATTCAGTAGAACAATGGCAGGTATTTAGGATAATCACACACACACACACACACACACACACACACACACACACACACACACACATGCACACACACACGTACACGCTTAGTAATTGTGTCTAAAGCCTTGTTATCACCAAAAGACTCTTGTAGGGGCATCTATGTTCTCTTTACCTTGAGAACTACACCATTATGCACAAAACCTCAGACATGGCAAAAATCCAAGATCTGCCTTAGCTTTAAAATATAATTGACTGAACAAAAAATATAATTATTCTCCAATAATTTTCACAGGTACCCTTCAGATAATTTGCTGAACATTATCTTCCTACAAAGCCTATTGCTCTTTTTCTTTCAGTTATTTAAAGCCTATTAATTTTTTCTAAATTATGCATTAGATTTTTATTACTATTATTCCTCAATATATTCATAAAGTACCTTTCAAAAGACTTCAGTGTAATTTTTTTAAATATAAGATTTAGAAGTTCCTCTCTTTGGATCAACCATAGATAGCAAGGTATCAGGATGATATACAGACAGGGACACATTTAGCAGCAAGTATAGTTCAGAAGTGAGCAACACCCTACATGCTGAGCTTGGAGTGTGGGGTAGGAGAAAGAGAACGGCCTTCTTATACAACACAGGGTGGTTATTTCTAGGCATAAGAAATTAAAAGAACATAAGACTTATGTTGGCTTAAAACGTGTGATTCCCCTGCCTCAACTTCCTGAAGCTGAGTACTGCGGCATGCACCTTTGATTGCAGTGCTGGGGAGTCAGAGGAAGAAGGGTCCCTGGAGCTCTCTGGCCGGCAAGTCTTGTAGAGGCAGCAATGCGTGTTCAGTGGGAAATGAGGTCTCAAAAGTCAGATGGACACTGACTGATGAAGACATTCTACAATGACTTCTGGCTGTACACACATGCATCCACACTGTATATCCATGCATCTTTACACACATCCACTCACAGGAATATGTGAAACACACACACACACACACTCACACACACACACACACAGAGAGAGAGAGACAGAGAGAGAGACAGAGACAGAGACAGAGACAGAGAGACAGAGACAGAGAGAGACAGAAAGAGAATTAAGTTAGTTAATTTTCTTCAGCCATTATCAAAATGCCCAAAAGATCACAATGAAAGGAGGAACTACACATTGCAGCTTGGGGTTTCAGAGATCTCTGTCAGGGTTTTGCTGGCTCCATTTCCTTGGGCCCTAGCTGAAGTTGAACACACTGGTACACAGGCACTTGTACAGGAGGCAGTTCACCCTAAGGAAGATAAGAAACAAAGGGAAGGAAGGGACCATGGACTGAACATGACCCTCAAAGGCATACGTTCACTGATCTGCTTTCCTCCGGAAAGGCCCTGTCTTCTAAACTTTTTACCCCCTCTCAAAATAGTCCCACTAGATGGGAACCTTGCATTTCACAAGTGGGCATGTGAAACACATAAGACATTTGGATTATCACAATTAGCCAGCACCTTGACAGAATAATTTCTAAAAGTGAAATTACACATATTTACTTATTTGTGGATGTGCAGAAGGAGAGGTCTTGCACATGTGTCGTCACCATATGTGGAGGTCAGAGGACAAGCTGCAAGAGTTGGTTCTCCTTCTTTTACTGTATGTTCCAGGAATTGAACTCTGGTCATCAAGCTTGGTGGCAAGTGCCTGTATCGCCTGACTTACTCACTGTCCTGAAATAATAATTCTTTTAAGATCTAATTACAGATTATTTGAGTGTTCAAAATAAAATAAGCAAACTATTTGTCTTACTTACTAATTACTTTAATCAGTGTGCAGTTCTGCCATGCCTCATTGTTGTGTCTTAAATATTGTAGATTTTTTTTTCAGAGGTGAACTCCATAATCTCTGTGATGGGTGTGACCTGAAATTGTTCACTTGATTAAACATAAAAAAAATAGTTTTCTAGGGTACAAAGGTTGCTGGCCATTTCAAAGTAAATACAAAATTTAGGGGATTTAATCTTGAATTGTTATGCTAATATTTCAAACATTTAAGCCTATGTTATTTTCTAATGTATAATTTTTGCCTCTTTTCACAATCTCCTTCTCTCCTTTTGATTAATATTTTTAAACAATAAGACTTGTCAAATAGATTGCTTCTATGATTTTCTTACAAGTTTTATTAGATTTAGAATTATGCAAAAATCACAGGATTTACTGATTTCATTCCTCTACAATTCAGAATATAAATTTATCTAATTAGGAAATATGAGCTCTATCAAAATATTCTTCCCAGGAGACAAGAGATTCCAGCATGCAATCAGAGATTTCAGAAATTAAATTTGGAAATATGTAAGTGTTCACATTTTAATTTTGTTCAGTCCCTCCCTTGCTTTTGTTGAAATGCTTCTCAATATGTTCCTTTTTGCTTTATTTTTCAATAATTATAATTTTCCAAAAGCATTAAAAAAAAACTACAGCATTTTTTGGTCAATATTTGCTGGGTAATTTGAGAGGAATAATTTTTTGAGGAAGTTTAAAGATACTGGGAAATGTTCCCAATTTAAGACTGAATGCTAAGATAAATTAAGTATACCACCCTAAAAGGAAATTTATGCAAGCTGTGTGTGTATTCTTCACACTGATACATGCCTGAGAATGGGCTGTATCTTCCATTGATAAGCCACATTGTCCACCCTGCCATTGTGCTTGATCATAACGGATTCGTAGGCTTTCACAAAGATCGTCCTTATTGTTATAGCTTATAGGTGCTGATGGGGATGTCTTTCTGTACGCTGTGAATACGTGTTGCTCTGATTGGCTGATAAATAAAGCTACAATGGCCTATGGCAGGGCAGGATGGAGCCAAGCAGAAAAATCCAAGAGAGATAGGAGAGAAGAAAGGAGAGTGGGGTACATGCTGCTAGCTGCTACCAGGGGAAGCAAGATGTAAAGGTACCGATAAGCCACAGGCCACATGGCAAAGTATAGATTTATAGAAATGGGTTAATTTAAGATATAGTAGCTATCTAGCAAGAAGTTTGAGCTACAGGCCATCCAGTTCATAACTGATATAAGCCTCTGTATGTTTACTTGGTTCTGAGCAGTTGCAGGACCGGGCAGGACACAGGAATTTTATAAGTGGCTGTGGGACCTTGGTGCCAGGTGAGACCAGAGAAAATTTTCAGCTACAAGGTGCCTTGTTTTTAAGACCAATATTTAGCTTAATTGCTATTTAAATGGCTTTAAAGCAGTATATTATAGTTCAACACTGAGAAACATGGCTTACATGGGAGAATAGTTCAGAGGGTGGCATTGTTGTGGTTCCCATGAGTGGAGAGTCCAAGGGAATCCCAGAGAGATGGATTCTGAGTTTAGGACTATCATGTCTAATTTACATTACCTCTATTTGTTTTCTAAGAAGGATATTGTGATGGAAAGTTAGGCCTATGTGTTAGAAGGATCATTTCAATCTATACAAGATCCAATTTCTAGGTGACAAGAAATTCCTGTGTATTTATTGGTCAGCATATTATTTCTTCCTTGAGAAAAAAATGACATCTTAGCATCATGACACTTAATGAAGCTGACTCACAATTGTGCATGAATAGACCAGGGAAAAATATCTCCAATGTTACCAGCAGGTATCCATGGCCTCCAGAATTACAAATGCTTATAATAATTATCATTTTTAAACATGGTCTCACATACTGTAGGGTGGCCTCAAACTTGCTATGTAGCCAAGGATGACCTTGAACTCATGGTCCTCCTGTATCTATTTCCCAAAGTCTGGGATTACAGGAATGTCCCAACACTCTGCTTTTGAGATGCTCAGGATGGAACCCAGGGCTCTGTGGAAGGTAGATAAGGACTCTACTAACTGAGTTACATACCTTGCCCATAACTGTAAAAAATTTGCTTCCTATAGTTTCCAAATGAAAAATATAATTATTTTTACACATATAAAATATATGAATTGCTTGTACTTAACAGATTAATAATGACCAGTATATTGAATAATAAAAGTAAGTGCTTATGTGTTATTACTGATAAAAAGCTTAAAACACAGATTAAAAAATCTGTGACTACATTTTTAAAACATCTGTAGAATTAGCAACATTGAAAGAAGAAAAACACCAAATGCTAATCGTGATCACAGATAGTGCCGATAGACTCGGAATGGGAACCTTATTTTCCCTAACAATTTTTTAGTAATGAATATAAGCACAAATATTTTCCAGAGCCTTTTACAGAAAGTAAAAGACACTAGAAAAGAAGAAAATAAATATGACATTCACAATGATTTACACATCTGTTTTTGGTCTATGTTGTGCAACACGCACAACCTAAGCTGGCACCATGACAATGACTTCACTGAAACTGGATGAGGACACCTTATCAGAAATGAATGGATGGGAGTGCTTCAGATTTTTCTTTTATCTCTACTTATTGAATTTTATGGATTTTGGAATACTCAATATGCATAAGGAGTTATTTGGAGAATGGGAATGGAGTCTGAACATGAAATCTATTCATGCGTTTATAGATAATTGGAAGGCAATTCCACTTAATATGTTAGTGTTTATATTTTGACTCTTATATGGGTTAAGTATGGACTTTTCCTCTCCCCACTCTCCATCTCCTCTCTCTCTCTCTCTCTCTCTCTCTCTCTCTCTCTCTCTCTCTCTCTTTCTCTCTCTGTGTCACACACATGGAGGAGATAGGTCAGTGTCGGACATTGTCCCCATCACTCTCCACCTATTTATCTGGGCCTGGAACTGGCTGATTGTGCTAGATTAGCTGGCCGGAAGTCCCAGGAGTTCTCCTGGCTCTGTCTCCTTGGCACTCGGATTACGGGCTTGCATTTCTGAGCTTGCATGTTTTAAACATGATTCTAAGACTCAAACTCAGGTCCTCACACTTGTAGTGCAGGAATGTTACTGAATGAGCCATCTGCCCAGCTCAAATGCGGAGTCCTGTTATGGTAGTACTCAAAATGTTTTGGAGCCTGGAGCATTTTAGACTATCAGATCAGAGATACTCAACTTGAGCAGTTTTATTTCTACAAAATTCTTTAAGGGAAGCCTAGAATCACCTTCAGGGATATAGAAACTGAGGCTCATCATATCCTGTGGCTAGTGAGTAGTAGAGAAAGAAATGAGAGCATTTTCTTCAGGATGCTGTGACACCTAAAACTTCCTTCCAACACCATTACTACATGATCATTACATGTATGTTAAGTCAATTATGGATGGTGTCTTAGTCAGGATTACAATTGCTGTGATAAACACCATGGCCAAAGCAACTTGGGGAGGAAAGAGTTTGTTTGGCTTACACTTCCACATCACATTTCATCACCAAAGGAAGGCTGGTCAGGAACTCTAATACGGCAGGAACCTGGAGGCAAGAGTTGATGCAGAGGCCATGGAGGGATCCTGCTTACTAGCTTGCTCTTCATGGCTTTCTCAGCCTGCTTTCTCGTAGAACCCAGGACCACCAGACCAGGCTGGCACTACTCACAATGGGCTGGACCCTCCCACATCAATTGCTAATTAAGAAATTGCCCTATACGCTTGCCTACAGACCGATCTTATAGAGGCCTTTTCTCAACTGAGGTTCCCTTCTCTCCAGTGACCCTATGTCAAGTTGACATAAAACTAGGCAGCACAGATGGGGCAATTCCCATTTTATATAAAGGAAACTGGGGTAAAGACAGACCAGTACCTATTAAATGAGAACATTTACTCTAGGCCTTTAGCAAACAAGGTAAAAACTTGTGAAGGACAATTGGAAGTAAGTCTCCAAATTCTGTTTCAAACAGTCCCAAGGTCTCATTAGCACCAGAATACCATTTTTCTAAAGGTGATGTTTCATTTCTGAGTCCAATTTCAAAGATCCATGTACAGAGTATATTTGGACCATGGATCTTTGATAACAGCCTTCCAGTCAAGATGTGGACTGAAATGATTTCACTTTCCTCTGGTAGATGAAGGTGAAATGTAATAGTAATGATAACTTATCTGGTCATTCCAGACTCTAAAAACTGGGGAAAGCACACGAAGCAGCCTCATGTCATTTGAATATGGCATTCTGTTAGCTGTTGAGCTGTGAGGACTGTAACACAAGAAAAAGACACATTAAATTGAACATGACCAAAAGTTGTCTTCAAACTCGGTATGCAAAGGGAGACTCAGGATCCTTCCAACATGGGGCTCTGCTTCCCACAGAATTCCAAGGGAGAGCAGAGGGAAGCATGATTAGAATTCTCTGTAATTAGACTTCAAAGACTTATAGATACATTCTGAAAAATACATGGACTTTTTTATGCCAATAGAGAAAAAAGTACTTTGCTTCTTGTAGAATTTTTGAATGGTAAATGGAGGCTTGAGAGACGGCTCAGTAAAGTCCTTGCCTTAAAAGCATGAGGACATAAGTTGGGCACCCAGACCCATGTAAAGAGAGAAAGCTGGGCACAGAGGTGCATGCTTTTTAATTCTAGTACTGGGAAGGGAGAGACAGACAGATTCCTGGGGCTCACTGATCCTACAGTCTGGTTGACTTGGTAACCTCCAGACTAATGAGAATCTCTGTTTTAAAAATAAAACCATAGGAATGGCATCCAATGATGTCTGCTGGCCTATAGTTATGCATGTTTACACACACACACACACACACACACACACACACACACACACACACACTTGCACACATATAAACAAACACATGCATTCAAACATACCACATGCACAATAAACTTTTCCTTTTTTCCATTCTATGAGTGCTGTGGGATGGTCTGTATGTCAAATGTGTTGCTGATTGGTCAATAAATAAATCACTGATTGGCCAGTGGCCAGGCAGGAAGTATAGGTGGGGCTAACAGGAGAATTGAGAGAACAGGAGGCTGGGTGAGGGAGACACTGCCAGCCGCCACCATGACAAGCCGCATGTGAAGATTCCGGTAAGCCACGAGCCATGTGGCAAGGTATAGATTTATAGAAATGGATTAATTTAAGCTGTAAGAACAGTTAGCAAGAAGCCTGCCACGGCCATACAGTTTGTAACCAATATAAGTCTCTGTGCTTACTTGGTTGGGTCTGAGCAGCTGTGGGACTGGCGGGTGACAAAGATTTGTCCTGACTGTGGGCAAGGCAGGAAAACTCTAGCTACATATGAGATATGTAGTGTGCATCTCTGTGCACATTTGCAGACCCAAGGTTGATGTTAGGAATCATCCCCCATTACTTTTCCACCTTGTTCACTGAGGCAGGATCTCTCATTCAAATGCAAAGCTTACTGGTATGGGTCATCCTGCTAGCCAGCTTTTCAGTGGATCCCCTGACTCCATCTTTGGAGGCTGAAAATACACTGCTGCCCACCTGCCATTTACAGTATTTCAGGGTATCCACACTAAGAAATCTATCTAACCTCACTGCACAAGCCATGTAAATTAGAGAAAAAACTCTCATAATCTTATTGGTCATAAAAATCATGTATAGAAAAAAATACGTGCATAGGCAGAGCATCTCAAAAGCTTTATAACTGGCTAAGAGTATGAATACTTTACATTGTTATTTTGACCTTTCAAGGTGGAAAAAAATCAACAGTGTTACCCAGCTGAGAACCACAATAACAACTCCTAGTAATTTATGACCAGTAGTTCAATCATGACATGACTGCAATGGGAGTAACCAACAACATTCTGATTGAATTCAAGTCTTCTCCACAAGATATAACCCATGCTTGGTACTGTTAACTGGGACGAGAACTCATGAGTGGATAGGTCTTAGGTCCTAGGGAAGAACCTAGTACTATTATTCTACTAAATGAACTTAATACTAAACTGCACACTAAGTACTTGTCCTTACACCCATAGGTTAGATCTCTCAATATTCATCAGAGAAGCTTCTTTTTGTAATAGGTGACAACAAAGAGAGACACAACTGATTAGTGTTCAGATAGCAAGAGGCTGTGGAGTGTTCAGCCCTAAATCAGACATTTGTATCACTCTACTTCCCCTCTTCTTCCAGGGCTCAGAGATCTTCACAGAAATATTGTACAAGCCAGAGGCAGTGAGTGACTACAGGCAAACAGTGTGTTATGGATACAACAGATGTCATACACATGAACTCACAGTGTCTGCATGCATAAGACTTACACAAGATCACCTGGACAAAAATCTCAGCTTCTATGGGAGAAGTGGTGGCAAAATTACATCTTTCTAGCTAAGGAGCTCTTACAGATTGATGGCTGCTAAGGGAAGGAGAATCAGTTTTTTTAGGTGTAGTGGGTAGCCATTCTAGCTTTGATCTGGAAGTTCCAACCCCCATTGAGGCTTTGGTAACTGTCACTCCTACAAGGTGGGGCCAAAGGAGGACCCTGAAGACCCGAGATCTAGATGGGTGAGCTCTCTCTGTTTCTGGACCCTGGACGGTGGAGGTTGACTGAGCAGAGCTCCAGACAATACCGCTGGAGTGCGATACACCTTCCCCAGACCCTGCGACCTACCTATCCCTTCATTTGTAAGTTACGTCACTAATAAACTTTCCTTTTAACTATGTGGAGTGGCCTTAATAATTTCACCAATACTTAGGGATTGCAGGTCCCCTAGAGGTTACTCAAGCTCCAGTAGATGTCCTCATGCCTATGCACATAGGCATAGCTCTAACTGACCTCAATGAGGTCTCTTGATTTGTTTTATTTTGTTTTTATTTTTGGTTTTCTTAGCATATGATGTTTGGAGAGCAAATAGTGAAGGTGATGTGCATGAGTTGGAAGAGAGACAATGGGGCTAGATTGGATCAAATCATATGCGTGGATGAAATTCTCAATGGATTTTATAAAGCACAAAACTGCAATTCCAGCCTATACCACAGAGGCAGTGTTGCAGCATGCAAGCAGAAGGTGTCCAAATTCTAGTCCTCCTCTGATAGGGCTTTCTCCCTCTTTCTCCATCTCTCAAATGGGGATGGCACATCTACTGCAAAGGATCTTAGTAACATCTAAAAATGCACACCCTGTAGACCTGGCTCATTATCTTGCTAACTAGTGGAAGATCATCTATTGTTATAGGTAAGAAAGAGTGAGTTTTGCTATTTTGTATTTCTCCTAAAACTAAATCCAGTATTTTGTGCCCAATCAATTGTCCTTTAATATTTATTATAAGAATTGATGATGAGTTTGTGTTAATAAACTCTTAGTTTTTCATAGCTCTTGAACATATTCTTGTAACTGGTCATTACTTTAGTCCATGTGAAACCAACTTTTCTCTCTATTATCAACAACTTAAAAGAAGTTGAGAAATTTCACATGTTTATTCTTTTAATTCATTCTTAGCATATATTTTTCTACCTATTTCACTAAAAACAATCACTTTGATCAATTTAGTGCATGCTAACTTTGGTCCCCTAGCAGAAATGCAGATTTTTGTGAAATAATCTAGGAACATGATTAAGAAACCAAAATAACCTGTACAAGCTTACAGACTGAAGTACCAAAGTCCAATACAACTCAACAGACACAGTGTCAGTAGGGAATATGGTCGTCATAAGATGGGACCATTGCTGTCACTAGACACCTAACCAGTCACAACGACCCTGTATTGGTGGATTCAAGAAAGGGTTAACTGGCCGGGCGGTGGTGGCGCACGCCTTTAATCCCAGCACTCGGGAGGCAGAGCCAGGCGGATCTCTGTGAGTTCGAGGCCAGCCTGGACTACCAAGTGAGTTCCAGGAAAGGCGCAAAGCTACACAGAGAAACCCTGTCTCGAAAAACCAAAAAAAAAAAAAAAAAAAAAAAAAAAAAAAAAAAAAAAAAAAAGAAAGGGTTAACTGGAAAACTAAGTTGGAACTACCCCAAATCTTGTGACTATATAGAAAACCTTAAAAAAAACATCCAGAGCAGAATTATTTTCTATCCTAGACTTGGCTAATAAGATTGATTCATTTATTTGTTTATTTTTCAAGGAATATTTGCTGAATGTCTATTTTGTAGGCCATATTCTCCTCTTTGATGGCATGCTATTCAAGCAGACACAAACTTCTGTCATACAGTCTATATCCAGAACAGGAAATACTGGCAAGATGATATAGAGTTCTAACTAACTGATTTCAGAGGAGGTTTACATTGACAACTCCTATACCTGGCACTGGTTTAAGTCCTAGGGACTGCTTACATGGTAATTTTTCATAAGTTGATTTTAAATTTGTGTATATGTTTATAAATACACTGTGAGTGTGTGTGTGTGTGTGTGTGTGTGTGTGTGTGCTTGCATGTGCATGTGCACACATATGCATGCACATGGATATGGAGGTCAGAGTTCATTGTCAGGTGTCTTCCTCAGTGGGTGTCCATATTATTTGTTTACACAGGGCTCTTGGTAAACTGGAGCTCATCAATACAGTGATGCTGTGTGGCCAGCAAGCCCCAGGGTTCCTCTTGTCTCTCCAGCACTAGTACTGCAGTACTGAAACAAGACAGTTATAACTTCCTTTTAGATGTTTGTTTTCTGAGAGAATCTCATGTATCCCAGGCTGAGCTCGTATTTACTCTGCAGCTCACTGTGAACTTAAACTCCTGATCCTCTTGCTTCTATAAGCCAAAGTGCTGGGATTAGAAGTGAGCCTTTGTGCCCAGTTCATGACGTGCTGGAAATGGTATACAAAGCTAAATAAACACTCTACCAAATGAGCTACATATCAAGCCCTAATTCTTTTTTTTTAAGTTAAACTATTTTTTTCAAAGCCTATGAGGCCTCAACCTTCTATAAAGACCTACTGGCAACTGAGTAAAGCTGGGAGTGGAAATGGTGGTCCTTCTCAGGAAGAGCACACCAATTGGTTGTCCAGAGTCAAGCTGCCAGTCCTGAAGACATACATACAAGTAACATTACATAAACTTAATAGATTTTATTTAGAAATATGTACGTATGTATTCAATAATAATTGAAAAACAAAACAAAACACAGTGTATCGTTAAGGCATTCATCACCACAATGAATTCAGGGACCCAGGAGAGAATTAGGAAGCAAGACAGGGATAAGGTGAGAAAGAGGAACTTCCTGTGAAGTTTCTAACACTTGAGGCTGCAAATCATTTCACCCTCATCCACACCTAGCCCCCTCCAACCCGAGTCCTTTTCTGCCCTCTACAGGGTGCAGCTGTCAGAAGGCAGACTTAGTTTGTCATCTGCTCCACAGAGACAAGGGCAGCACCCGGCAGGCGGAAGTGTGGAGGATATTATTTCATTGCCCACATTGTGGAGCAGGTTATTTTTAGTGAAGCTGGTGCGGTGGTCTTCCATGTGCACAGGAATCAGACAGCGAATGCTTTCCTGGTGAGAACGCCGTGTGTGTTGGGTCTGGGTGAAGCGTCCATCCCTCAGAGGCAGCTATGCTCTCTGTGTGTTGCTGGCCTTGAGCCTGGTCCTCAGCAGGGAAAAGTTAAAGAGTTCCCTCTGCATTAAAGCCTCACCCTGAACCTGTAACCTGGATTAATTAAATGTCACCCCCACTGCATCCAACTAACAGTATTTTGGTTGAAACTCAAGATTTCATGGCGCTCACTGGGTCTGATAAAACAGCAGTTGTGTAACAGGAAGATACTCGAACCCCTGGCTAGTAGGATTTCTTCTGGGACAGCAGCAAGCTGGAGGAGGCCAAGCTGGTGCCTTGAGAGAAGAGAGGCAGTTTCCGGGCCTCATCACAGTGAGTGTCGGGGGCATCAGCAGAGCCATTAGGAGGGCCTTTAGAGAGGAAGAGAAGCTGAAACTTAACTGCATTTTTATTGTGCTGCATCTTCTGTCAGGCATCCTCAGGAGATTAGAAGAGCACTCCTGTAAAACAGTGGTGCCAGCTTTTTCACACATCCAAATCACCAGAAAACTCCCTAACACGCAGACGTGGGGGCGGGGCCTGCTGCAGACTAAGAACTAGGAAGTTTGCTGGCTGAACCTGTGCTGACGTAAATTGGTACAATTTTCCAAGTAATTCCAGGCGCTGGGGAATTTAAGAGTCTCACCTCTCCAGCCCAAGTGTGAAGTCATTCCTGCTCTCAAAGCTGAGCCAGAGCTGGACAGAGTAAACAGGCTGGCCCCCAGGAGGCTGATTCAGTGGGGAAGGAAGGAGAGGGTGCTGAGGGAAAGGCCAGTATGATCAAGAGCCAGGAAGACCTGAGATGAATCCCAGAACCACCAATTAGATAGATCTATGGCTCAGGGGAAATCATAGAACCTCTATGGCTTTCGGTTTTCTCATAGGTAAAAATGAAGATTAAAAACACCCAATCTGGAGAGCTATCATCAAAACTTAAGGCTGTCTATTGAAAGTTCCAGCAACTTGTTGTGCAATCAGTAAATAATTAGCATTACCTTAACTCACCATTAATAGTGTAAATATGAATAATATACAGATAGGTATGTACATGATTGCATATATGTGCTCAAATGTGTGTACAGGTACACATGTGTGCATTGGAATGTGGAGGTTAGTGGACAACCTTGGATGTCATTCTTTGGGCACCACTCCTCCTTGCATTTTTGAGATAGAGTTTGACAGTAGAAAAGAATGCATCAAATAGGCTGGCCAGTGAACCCCAGGGATCCTCTTCTCTCCACCTCTACAGGGCTGAGATTTGCCATATATATATAATATATATATTACATATATATATATTAGATTCTTTTCTCATACAATACACCCTGACCATAGTTTCCCCTTCCTCTACTCCTCCCAGAACCTCCCCCCTCCCCCCCCCCCCCCCCCCCCCCGCCCCAGCCCTCTTCTCTGGAACTACTCCTCCTGTGTCCCATCAGAAAAGAGCAGGGCTCCAAGAGATAACAACCAAATACAACAAATCAAAATACAATAAGGCAAGAGTCCTCATGCTGAAGCAACCTAATAGGAGGAAAAAAGTCTCAAGAGCAGGCAAAAGAGTCAGAGACACACCCACTTCCACAGTCAGGGGTCCCATAAAAACACCAAGCTAACAGCCATAACATGTAAGTAGAAGAGATCTGGCCTTCTATAAAGCAGATTTATTGTTAGTTTTAGTTGTGTGTGTGTGTGTGTGTGTGTGTGTGTGTGTGTGTGTCTTTCTGACTGTCTATCTGTCTGTGTCTCTGTGTATATGCCACTTGTGTGTGGGATTCACGGTATCTGAAACAGAGTGTTAATTCCTTTGGTGCTGGGATTATAGGAAGTTGTGAGCTGCCCCACAGGAGTGCTGGGAACCTAGCTGCAGTCCTCTGCAATAGTAGTATATGCTTATAATTGCTGAGCTACTTCTCTGCAATCCTGGCTTGTTAATGTGGGTTCTCGGAATTGAATTCTAGTCTTCATGATTACCAACCAAGTTATCTCCCCAGGCATTAATTTTTTAATCATTCTAAATGTAATTATATGGGAATGAATGGAGTTTAGTAGAGATTTAACTCATTGTATTCCATAAGGTTCTAGAAATGTGGCATGTGTTGAACAAACTGCACACTGGCATTGCACTGGATGGGTACCCGGGGATGGGAAATCCAGAAGGACAGATGCCATGCAGTTACATGGCTCACAGTTTTGTATGACTCTACACAGTCTCCTTTCCTACTCTTTAGAGTATATTTTATATAGTATAAAGTCACTTTCATTTCAAAAGAAAACTGTGAACAAAGAACTTATCATGTGTCCCAGATATTCCTAGGGATGCCAAACTGAGCTGCCAAAATGGCCCTATCTCAAAAAAGTAATTATTCAAAAACTCTTGTGAAACTGTACTGACAGGATTATTACAAATTTACTTGAATAATAGCAATAAATGAAGAGACTGCAGCTTGGGGAGTCAATCTAAAATCATTGATGGTCCCTGGCGGACAAGGGAAGCATAGCCACACCTCTGAGTATGCATTCCTACTCCATGGCTAACATGGTTAAATAACAGCCAGGATTGGGAAACCATGTCACCTGTGTCCTCTCATTTCTGGAGAATGTGGAGTTGTTTGGTCAGCCATTGTGGCCTTCATGGAGCATTCCAGGCTTGTGAGAGACATCATCACAATAAAAAACAGGAGGATGGCTCCTAAGGTTGTCCTCTGGCCAGTGCATGCATGTGTACATATGTGTACACATGGTCACAGATACATGTGGACCTATGCTAATATAACTAATTGCTGAGCTCAAAGACCCAGTAGAAGATCTTGCCTAAAAAAAAAGTGCTGGAGACAGAAAGCATCCAACACTAACCTCTGACCTCCACACACATATGTAAATATGCATGTAAACCCACATACATATATGTACTCATAGAAGCAGGGGTGACAGGAGCATGACACAAAATGACATGCCTGGATCTGCACACAACTTTGGAGTATCTGTCTAGGAAAGTTCTGTAACATCCTCTGGTCCCTGTTCATCCACCTGTCAAGGTGATGCTAATGAGACGGTGTCTGTCTTGGTGGAAAGCTTTGACTCTAGGGAATCACCTGGAAAGCCCACCGTGTGTTCCCCGTTCCACCACAGGGAAAGTGATCTTTTGGAGCCTCAGATTTCCTAGCTGCACAACGGGAAACATTATTCTTACAGAGTCTGATCGTCAAATTCAAATCAGTTGGTATCAGTTGTGTGCCAAATATAGGTCATCTTAACGTACTCTGTCAGGATTCAGGCAAAGATTGAATGAAAGAAGCATCACCTTCTGCAGCAGTTTTTGGAATTTTAGGAAACATATTTTCATTGGATGCGTGATTAAATAGAAAATTGCAGCTGTGACCAGTTCTGTAGAGGTGCTTGGTGCTTAGTCCACATGCTGTGGAGTCGTTTTCATCAGTCAGATAAGACTCCGTGTGTGTGTGTGTGTGTGTGTGTGTGTGTGTGTGTGTGTGTGTGTGTGTATGCATGAAGAGGCCAGAGGATAGCCTCAGGTGTCCTTCCTCAAGAGCCACCCATGTCATTCATTGAGACAGAGCGTCTTAGGGTCCTAATGTTTGTGTAGCAACTTCATTACTCACTGAGCCACCTCCAAGTCTGTGTGATGAGTCTTTTCATTTAGAGCATTACCCACAATTGCTGATTCCCAAGATGAATGAGGGGGAATAACCCTAGGCAGTTATATCATTTTATCTCATCCACATGGCCATTGTTTACAGAACACCAGAACTTCAGGATCTTCTATTATTCCCATTTTAGAATTAAGTGTATGAAGGTTTATTATGTCTAGACATTAAATACAAGGTATATATCTACTATACCAAAAACTGGAATTCAAACACAAGTTCATCTTATTTCAAAGTCTTTCACTTTGCCACCAGTAATGTGTCTGGGCTTCATAATGAGTCAAGGCTTGTTTGAATTCTCTACTTATGTGTTTCATGGAAGCTTGAAGACAGCTCTGAGTTATTTCTTAGAACCCACACTGTCTTGAGCATATTTAATTCAAACAGGAGACTGTTGATTCATTGGCAGAGAAAGAGGAGAGGATAGATAGGAAAAGTGGGTTCAGAGTGTGTCAGTGTTACCTGCCTACAGCTGACTAGAGACCACAGTCTGCTGGGGGAGGAAGGGCCTGGGGTCCTTACAGAAAGGCCTTGCTGTTTGGCTTTAGCCTGGGAAGTAGAGCAGCAAGAGAAGCCTTTTGTTTTTTCCTTAAAAGGTCCCATCCGGCTTCTGGACTGATCAGAAGCAACCTTGCATTCATTCTGGGAAGCCACCACAGAAGCAGCAAGGTGAAGCTCATTTCTTATTCTTACCTAATTGGTCTTAGGAGAATACAAATTTGCCAAGCATCCTGGACTAGCTGCCTTTTCCTTGGGGTTGGCTTTCTCAGTAACATTAGCCACATACCAACAAGGCCCCTTTAAACATCACCGCATACAAAACAAAATTAATAGTATTTTTTTTTGAGGAAAAAACTGCTTTGAACTTTATATAAGAACATGTTTTTAATCTGTTTTTCTTATTATTTTATCCACGCTCAACAATACATTTCACAGAATGGTAGTTGAGAGTAATAGTTTTGCAAAACTTCTGAGTGTTACCAGAAGCACAAGAGATGAGGATTTAGAAAACAAACATTAAATTAATTTGAATTAAGTTATTTAAATTCATGTTTCTTCTCATGACGACTTTACTTTTAATCTTTAAACTTATAGTCTCTGAAGAAGTGAGGGAGAGAAGTACGGCAGAAAGCCCCAGACATTTTACTGTTTCTCTGTTTGACCCCTAACCAGTTTTCTGGCTTCAACTGACTTGAAAACTCTGAAAGAATGCCTTCGTTATGTCGCTGTGGAGCCTGTGATCTCCACACAGTGCGAAAATCACACAGGAGTTCAGTAAATATGCTTCTAGTGATTCATCCAATGTATTTCATTTCTAGTGTTAGAATAAAATTGTTGATCTAAAAGCTGCTTTCAGTATTTCCTTATTCTAGAGTTTCAGTAAGATAAAGAGCTTAATGACTAGCTACAAAATGGTCATGAAAAGGTCTAGACAAATGCAGTGAAAGGCCAGGGCACAGCAAGAGTCTTTCTTTATATTAAGCACTTGCTCTGTAGTTAAGGGGTTTTTTGTTTGACTTCTTACTAATTATTTAATAACTATTAGTTATTACGTTTATTTTAAATACATAACTTTTTAAGTAATTAAGAATGTTTTTATTCATGCTAATTGCACTCATTACTGGCTTTTATGTGACATTTTCACACATGTACATAATGTGTTTCAAACATATTCACCCTGTTATTCTTCCCTCCCTTTCATACTCCCAAGTTCTCCCAAGTGTATTATTATAATCATATTAGGAATATATAATTTACTAGTGTTGGATATGATAACATTGTTGTGAAACAAAGAACATCGTCTTTTACTTTGTGTCTTCCTTATCTTTTTCCTTCTCCTCCCCCTCTTCCTCATCTTCATCATGCTATAATTGTATGAGGAACCACACATGCTTGGCAAGCACTCAACCACGAAGTCACATCCTTAGCCCTATGTTCTTTTTTATTTATTTGGGGAGCTGAATAAGAGAAGGGAGTTCAATTAAAGGCAATGTATTCCCAAAGGTTGGCATCTCTGATGGGAAGCCAGCTCGATATCGGAGAACAGCTGAATACAATGAGGACATCAGGCAGGATCTGATATTCTATTCTCTTTTTGGTGCTGTGATCACTCTCATCACCAAAACTTTGAAAAATTTACTCTAAACAAGTCACCTGTGCAAGTGGTGGGGAATTTCCAACAAACAGTGGCCAGAAAGACAGTGGCTTGGACATGTGAAACAAACTGAGAAGTTGGGATCAAAATTAGGACTTGAAAAACAGAATAAAAAGTTTTTTATATACACAGAGAAGTATAGCATTTTCAGTAAAATAGTACATGCAAGTTTAAACTGGACATTTGGGTATGTATAAAGTAAAATGCTAATGGACTTTATCAGCATAGGATGACGTTTAATACACATTTTCATCTGTTGAGCAATAAGTAGTGTTTATCTAAAGGGATGAGGGGCAGCAAGAGTAAAGATGCACATGTGGGTGGGAAGAGAAAATGACAGGTGAACTTCTAAGTCCATCAGATTCTACTTGTAAGGTTAGCATCACACAAGCCCATTGTCTTAGTTAGGGTTTCTGTTGCTGTGAAGAGACACCATGACCATGGAAATGCTTATAAAGGAAAACTTTTAGTTGGACTGGCTGACTGCTTCAGGGGTTCAGTACATTATCATCATGGTGGCATATGGTAGCATGCAGGCAGACCTGGTGCTGGAAAAGGAGCTGAGAGTTCTACATCTTGATTGGCAGGCAACAACAGGAGAGACTAAGTCCCCAACTGGAAGTAGCTTGAGCATTTGAGACCTCAAAGCCCACCCCCACAATGACACACTTCCTCCAAAAATGCCACACCTACTCCAACAAGACCACACCTCCTGATAGTGCCACTCATTATGGGCCAAGCATTCAAATAATGAGTCTCTGCACACCATCCCTATTCCAACCTCCACCTCCACCAAAGTAAGGACCTTGACTCTTCTCTCCAACCAGTAGTGACTGCCTCCAAATTAAAATGTTTTCATAAAAGCCTTAAGAAGGCTTCTGTTACTTGAGATTCACAAGCCCCTCCCCAAAATTACATGAGCAGGAACAGTTGCTAGGGTGACAAGACTCTCCAAGACTGAGCTGTGCAACAGGAAGCTGTCAGGATGCATCTTTTCTGAGTTGTCACTCACACTGGGTGGGCTGTTCAATGATGCAGCCATTTATGAGTCAGCCATGGTCCTGTAATACCCCTCAATCATACTCCTGTAAGAAACACCAATAATTTCACTGATTCATTAAGTTCAAATTGGGTAGAGTAGGTTTATTTTTTTTTTTAATGTTACTGGTGCCATACCTGAGGTAAGTAAGTGGTTGATCACATCTTCTCAGGAAACACCACACAGCAACTTTGTCCTTGTTTACTCTCTCTGCCCTATGTATGGCCAAGTGTCAATAGAATCTATGTAATTTATAAACAGCACTTTTAAAATAAGATAAATAGATTTGCATACATAATCCTCTAACTCAGTTACACTAAGGCAATGGAGAGTCATTTTTATTGTATTCAATATGAAAGGAGAAGTAAATGTGCCTACTCCACAGGGCTGTTGAGAAGCATTAAATGATGGCCCATGGCCTTTACCACAGTGTCCAGAACTTTATTTATAGCCAATGATTACTAATTATGACTACCTTTATTACACGAGATAAAAGCAGACAGAACATTGTAACTAGTGACTCTGTTTTCTGGTCAACATTGGAGCTGGATTCCAGACAGGAAACCATTGCACTTCCTTGTCAAAGCATGTGATTGGAGCTATTCTAGTCTCTTAAAGACTATCAAAGACTTGGACACCCATTCAAAAAACAACACATTTCCTATGGTTTTTGTGAGAAGGAAACAAGTAACAGGCAATCAGAGACAGAGTCAGAGGGGAAAAGATGACACTCCTATGTAACAGCTGGACTATAAATAGGTGATAGCTAAAGTCTAGCTATCGCCTATCAATGGAAACAATTTACGCTAGAAAGTTTCTTACTCAAGACTCAGGACAGAACTGAAATTTACAAGACTCATGAAATAAATAAATATTACAAGGCTCAGGAGCTCCTGAAATTTACAGGGTTCACTAGGCCCCTCTCCAAGGTTATGCAAGAAGTGAACAGCTGATGAGAGAGGAGATTCTCTAACCAGCCCAGCTGTCTGCAAGTCATGCAGAGAGCTGCAGGGTTTCAGCTTCTGCAAATCATTGCTCAGAGTGGGATGGGCTTTGCAGTCGTACAGTTCCCATTGAGTTATCCCTGCTCCTGTAGCTGACTTCAGTAAACTTGCTGGTTCCCTAAGCAAGACATGGGTGGAATAATGTCTGTGGTCTCTGGTCTGGGGTGAATAGATATTTGTTCATGTCTGCCCAGGAAAAGTCAGACAATAACTATTGAAAATCTGACATTGGGTCTGATTGTTCAAAGTTCTAATAATTTACAAAAAATGTGGAGATCATCACCTGTCTAGGGAGTTTCATTTTTTTTTTAATGGGCAGATACATGAATACATGATCAGCTACTGGGCTGTTAAGATTCTGCTATTTCCATATAAAATTGACTCTAACGAATAACTAGCCATAGGTAAATGTTTTCAAAAATCTGTTTAGGTTTCATCACTGCAGGAGAAACAGCCTAACTTTGGATTGAATTACCATATTTTTATAGTATTTTCCCTTCTGAAAATAATTTGTGATTCTCTTGGTAGATATTAATTAAATGAGATGAATCTGCTTGTACCTTATTATGAACTTGATATTTTCCGTGTTTCTCCTTAAATGTAGCATTGGGCCTATTTGCTTTAGGAACTTGGATATTCTGGGCAACTTTGATATTATTCCATCTAACTTAATGATCGACTAATCTATGTTTGTGAAGTCTGCCATTTTGGCCCTAAAATTCCCTTCAACTTCTGTAGTTATAATCATATCTGGTGCAGATGGCATGCTACGACAAAACTACCATGGGCAGCTCAACATAGTGACAGTACTATTCATCTTCTGAGAGGAGAGGAATGCATGGCAGCAAGGTAACAAGTCAAAGCAGAACAGACCTGCATCTTGAGGGTGGCCCCCTCCTGTGAAGCAGTGGTGTGATAATGGCAACCCTATAAAAACTGTTGTAAGCAGACCGGGTTCAAAATCAGTGTCACACTTGCTAATTGTTTGATATTTGCTCCTCTAGACCTAAATTGGTTCCTGACTGCAAAGGGTAAATGGCCCCTTTTCTTCCATTAGAGCAAGTGTGTGTGTGTGTGTGTGTGTGTGTGTGTGTGTGTGTGTGTGTGTGTGTTTGCTCATATTATCATGTTCATGTGGGTATGAATACCTGTGTATATGTGTGTGCCTGTGTATAGAATTCAGAAGAAAACTTTGGGTATCATTCCCTAGGAGAAGTCTACATAGTGTTTTGTGATAGGGTTTCTCACTGGGCTCTAGTTCTCCCACTATGCTAGACCTACTTGCCAATAAGCTCCCAGGATCTTCCTGTTTCCAACTCCACAACACTAAGATTGCAAGCTCAATCCACAACATCAGGCTTATTATATATGTTGGTTTGGGCACTCAAACTCAGGACTTCATTCTTGCATGGCAAACGCTTTGCTGACTGAGATGTCTTTCCAGGCCCCAGAGCTGACCATGTTAGCAGGTAAATGAACCTAACTAATGAACTAAGGCCATGCTTGATAATGGTAATTATAATAATAATAAAAAGAATGCCTGACTGAATATTTCTTATAATATAATACACAGCAAACATTTAGGAACTAAAAACTGATAAGTATTGTATGTATCCCTTCATTTTTATAAGAAATAAATATGAAGGTTTTCTAGTAACACCAATGAGCATAGACTTTTGGTTTCTGTTACTTCTTAGTTTTGAACATACAGCAAGTGAAGTATCGGTATCTGCAGTAACAGAAGATGACTTTGGACTCCTGATCCTTCAGCCTTCACCTTCTGAGTGCTGGGATTTCACTCATGTACTACAACAGTCTATTTTATAGTGGTGGGACTCAAACCCAGGGCTGCCTGCATGTCAGACAAGTACTCTACTAACTGAGCTACAACTCCAGTCTCAGAATTGCTTTGAGTCTGCCTAATAATCCACTGCATTTCCCCTGGTGGCACACTCTACTCTTTCAATGCATAAGTAACAAGAAATAAAGACCCCAAATGATATTTTTGTGGAGCATCCCAGAGAGGAAGAACACAATAGGATGGCTTTCCCCTGGACCTGAGTTTGGAGGGAGCACATGACACATGTATAATACCAGAGTCAGACTCTGTGAAACTTTCCTCATGGAAACATACTTTTGCTCAGATTCTGAGAAAATTCTTGAAATCTTGCAAGTTTGGGTACCATGTCTTCTCTTTGGGTTGGGCCCTTCATCTGAGTATGTGCAAATTATAATGAATTCCTTTTGTTTCCAGTAAGAGGCATAGTACTTTAAATAAATCAAGACACGTGCTTACACAAATGCTGCTGGGATATGGGATGACCCACTGTTTAGTGGGTAAATTGAATTTATCAACACTTCCTTGAAGTTGAAATCAAAAATAAAATATCATTCTGTTCCCTATCAGTGTCTTTTGTGTTCAAATTAACAGACATGTTGGGCATAGTGTCCAGCATGGGGTATTAGTCTTCTTTGTTTATTTCCTACATTCTCCACAGTTATTAACTTCAGAGATGCTATTTCACACTCATTACTTCGAAATTCATGTAGAAATCTTAACTTAAAAAGTTATTTCATATACCTTTGGCTTTGTGGATCTTAAAATATTTCCCAGGAGTGACCCATCATGCAATAGAGCTTGCTAAGCATGCAAGAGGTCCTGAATCCAAATTCACAATGCCCCTTTAAGAATCTGGGTGTGGCCACATATTCATCTGTAGCCCTGTGTTTTGGGGGTACAGATATTGGGGTTTGTTGTCTGCCAGCCTACCTCAAGAATCAATAACAAGAGCTGCTATCAAGGAATAAGGTGCATAGAAATAGAACAGGGCATCCAATGTCTTCATCTGGTTTCTCCAGTTGTGCACACAGTGCGGGCAACACACATGCACACACACACACACACACACACACACACACACACACACACACACACACACATTCATATAAAACAACAGTAACAAAATACTTCCCAGGAGTATTTCAGTGTAAAGTAGACTTGAGTTTGGCTGAATAGAGATACTAAGCTTATTTTTGAGAAATTGTGTAACACAGAAAATTGAGAAAAGAACAACAGCGACCCACCAACATTTCCTGCTAGCAGACAGTGCAGAGTGCCACAGGCAGCAGAAACTGGCAGCCATCGTGAGTCACATGAGTAGTCCTCATAAAGAGAGGCCTGCAGCCCAGATGCAGGACTGGAGATCTTGGTAGCAGTCACTGGAGAAGCAGCTAATAACAGGCCTCATACAAGCTGTGACAGTCGGGAGCTCAGTGAGCAATTCACAGTTTGAGGGAATACTAGAGCCCATGGGCAAGAATAGAACATCATGAACCATGCCAGTTACTGTCTGATGTCATCAGAGAAATAAGAATACAAGGAAGGCAGTGGGTAGAGAAGTAAGGCTGCCATAAAAGCAGGTACAGTGGGTTACAATGAGGATGATAATAAGAGCAACATCAGAAGCTGAAATAGGCAATGTCAAGTGGGAAGGAGGTACTGACAGCCACGAGAGCTTAGAGACTGTACAGCCATGTAAATAATGAGGACGATTCTAGACACGTGCTGGAAATGTGTGTGAGTGTGTGTGTGTGTGTGTGTGTGTGTGACCTGAAAATTGGAATCGAGATAAAAATGGGAGTATCCAGAATCAGTGAGTAAAATCCACTGTAACTGGTTCTGAAGGAAGGGGTTGGCATCAAAAGTACTTGTCATGCAAGCATGATAACTTATGTTCAGATCCCCTAGGACCCATGTTAGAAGTTAGACACAGCAGTACACATATCTGCAATCCTATATTCCAAGAAGATGTGAAGCAGAGACAGGAGAACCCTAGAAGCTCATGAGTGAGCTTACCTGGCAAAAGTAGTAGTGAGCAACCAGAGACCCTGTCTCGGACAAGCTTCTAGGTAAAGACCGACTCTCATGACTACCAAGGTTATGTCAGACCTCCTCGTGTGCTCTGTGGCAGGCACATGCACAATCTCACACAGGAACATGCACACACACACACACACACACACACACACACACACACACACACCATATACACATACAGAACACGATATCTCAAACACACACAGTTTAATAATCCACTAGGAGTGTCAACAAGAGGATCAAGAGATTTACGTCTGTACTAGTAGTGTACACAGTCTGGTAGTAGGATTTGCAGCCCAACCTTGTGAGAAAATGTGAGAAACACATATAAAGCGAGGATTTTTTCATTCAGTTTTCATTCATTTAAAGTTTCTGCTGTATCACTCCCTGTATCCTTTGAACCTAAAATAACCTTGGACAGTAGGAGACTCTAATAACATTTTAGTACTATAGATGAGACACTAGGAATAAAGAGTCAATACTCACTGAGCACTGTCTCTGTGGCTGATATTACTTTGCCTATGTTGAGCACTATATCTTACCTAATACTACAAGGTTGTGTTTTGGGTTTTTTTGCTAGAAAATTCAAAGAAGTATGCTAAGGCTACAGAGCTATCAAGTGTCTTAGTGAAAAGAAATACGACTCTGTGTTAGTACTTCCTTTTCAAGAACAGAATCGAGAGCTGAGATTCCATATGAAATTACAGCAGAGCTGAGTAGTCTTTGCTGTCATGTTCCAAATTCATCTTTATAATATAACATTAATTGTAACAAAATAGTGCATTCATGTTGATTTAATAAATCTCAGCAGGCTTTTTCCATACAGTCGGTATGAGTTAACATGCTGTAACAAAACAGCTGACAAAAACAGCTGAAAGGAAGCAGGGTTTGTCTGCGCTTATACTCGGAGGGTGTGGTCCATCAGTGTTGAAGGCATGGCAGCAGGAACATTAACCAAATGGCCACGATGTGTTCACACTCAGTAAGTGGTGAGATCTGGGGGACATTTCACTTTCCCGTCCTCACTAAGTCAGGGCCCCAGCCTATGGCGTGGAATCAATCACACTAGAGTGGGTCTTTCCAAATTACACAGGAATAGAAGTTTCCTCACAGACTTACCCAGAGGTTTGTCTCTTAGGTGACTGTAGACCTTGTCAAGTTGACCGTCAATGTTAACTATCACATAGTACATCACTTTATCATTCCAACATTCCCCTAAGGTTATACCTCTATGTAAATTTATAGACAAGGAACAGGCTTAGACACCTGAGACAATGAACTAACACACAGCCAAAGAATGCCCAAGAAACTCCATGAAAATGTGTTGAGCTTATTGACCCCTTCTACTATTTGTGCAAAGGTAAAACAGTGTTATATTACTCTGACTCTAAAATTCTAAAATGAAGCGTGCTCTCTCTCTTTTTTTTTTCCTGCCCTCCTCTGTAGAGATAGGGGAGAGAGCAGATGTTTTCTGTGGTTCCTTTTCTGAAAGCACATTCAGGGTGAGTGTCAGGGGTGTGTGTGTGTGTGTGTGTGTGTGTGTGTGTGTGTGTGCTCCAGTTAGTTCCTATAAAAGACCATTTCAATCCACTTTCATAACATAGTTAAAAGTAGAGTTGAGTGCCAGAAAAAGTACCTCTTTCATAAGCCAAAGCAATCCATCTTATCTGAACTAAAGAAAATAAATGAAAACTGGAAGTCCAGATCAGGGATTGGGAAAACTAAAAATATCTCAGAAATAAGCTTCTTGGCTGCTTAATTTTTGATGATAACTATCAATAATGAAGTCTCAAATGTGGAAGACAAGAAAAATGTCTATGTAGCAGATACACACAATTAAAAGCTACAAAACAGGAATTTCTTAAGTAGAAAACTCTTCCTCAAAAAGAAAGTATAAAATCAATTGGAAACAAAGTTGAAAATAAAAGATCCATCTTTTTATTTATGGTACATGTGTGTGTACATATGTGTGTGTACATGTGTGTGCAGGTGACAGTTGTGTACATGTATGTTATTAGGTGACTATGTGTGTATGTGTTTGTGAAGATGACTCTGTGTGTGTGTGCCCAAGTGACTGTGTGCAGTTGGCAGGTGTGTGAATGTGTGTACGAAGGTGACTACGTGTGCATGTGTGTATGTGAAGGTGACTGTATGCATGTGTGTGCACAGGTGACTGTGTGTGCAGGGGACTATGTGTTCATGTGTGTGGAGGCCAAAGGTTGTTCTCTACCTTATTTTGTGAGAAGTAAATCACAGAACCTTAAGCTCACCCTTTTAGCTAGGCAAACTTCAGGGAACCCCCTGTCTTCACTTTCCCAGAACTGGGATTGCATAAAACTGCTGCACCTGACACTTCATTCATTCATTCATTCATCCATCCATTCATTCATCTATTCATTCATTCACTCATTTTTATATAGGTGTTTGATAAGAAACATTAGGTTCTCAGGCTTAACAGGGAAGGACTTTACCAACTGAACCATCTGTCCAGCCCCTAAAGCTGTGTATCTTTTGACTCCAAAATTTATTTAAAAAAACAAATCTATCTTCAGGTGGATCCTTGTTATAGTTCCTAAGTATGTCCTTCAAATTCCATAAATCTTGCATGCAGTTAAATGGAATATTCCCTAAGCCCTTCCTTTGTCATGTACTGTAGCTAATCTTGGTGTTCAAGTTGACACTTGGGAAGAGACAATCTCAACTGAGGAACTGACTCCATTGGGTTGACATGTAGCCATGTCTGTGGGGCATTTTCTTATTTGATAATTGATGTATAGGAATGAATAACCTACTGTGGGTGTTGTCATGCCCTGAGCAGATGGGCCTGGGATTTATAAGAAAAGTAGTTGAGCAGAAGCTGGAGCAACCAAGTCAGTAAGCAGCTTTTCTCCACGGGCTCCACTTCCAGGCTCCAGGCTCCTGCCTCCAGCTTCCTGCCTTTGGTTGTTCAGCTTCCTTCAAACATGGACTGACCCCTGAAAGCCATATGAGCCCTTACTTCCCATGGGTTGGTTTTGAACAGTGTTTTAGCATACATAGCAACAGAAAGTAAACTAGCATACTATGTTGCATCTTTGTCTCTAATCTTCTTCCTGGTCTCTCATAAATCACATTCACCATGATATTAGACTTGGTAGGTGTCTCATCCTTAATTTGCTTTCCAGAAGGTCAGATGTGTCCTTCCTCATGATATCTGTCTTTATTCTCTTATGAAATCTATTATATTTTTGCTCTAATTTTAAGTTGTGTGCTCCTGTTAAATGTTCATGTAAATCTTACTTGCTCCATAATTTCATCCTCGTTCATTCAACCTATTCCCATTTCTATCTTCTCCAGACATTCCACAGAAGTGATTTCCAATGTTCTGGGATCATAGCACTCAATAATTACAGATGGACAGTAGCACAAGTGGCAGACCATTTGTCATGGGATCAGGGTCTCTATCAACCATGTGGAACCCACTTTATTTTTAAGAGCCAAGAGAGTTGATGATTCTCTGGAATAATCCATCTGTACCTCAATCCAGCAGCAAGAGTGGACATTTCAGTGTCAATGACTCTAAGCTGGGGCCTAAATCCAGATGTATACAATGTGGTAAGTACACAAATATTCTAATAGTGAAAGAGTTATGGTGGAGAGAAAGGATCCAGCCCTTTTCATAGAACCATTTGACATGATCACTGATATAACAATTGGAACAGGAATATGACATTTCAGGTTGACGTGTTTTTTCCAATCTTGATATTTTGGTCATAAAATATAACCAACTCCATTAAATTTACAAACGTGATAGTTTCCAAATCACACATTCAACAAGAATTCCTATCACCCTCCTTTAAAACTTAGACAAACCACATGTGCTTGTTGGAGCATGGTGTACCCAAGTGTATATGAAATCAGACATGTGATATTTAATCTTCTTGTCAATTTGACTAGATCTGGAATATAGGAGATAAACCTCTCAACATGTCGCTGAGGGAGTTTCTAGATTGGGTTAATTGAGATGGGAAGACTCACCCTAAATGTGGGTGACACCATCCCATTGGATGGAAAAAAATAACTGGACAGCAGAGTTCATCTCTTCTACTTGTTGACTGCAGATACAATGTGACCAGCCTACTCATGCTTTTCCTGCCATGAAGGACTATACTCACAAACTTTGAGCCTCAGCAAACTTTTTCTTTCTTAGGTTGTCTTTGTCAGGTATTTCCTCGAAGTAACAAGAAAAGTATGTAATACAGAAGAGGCATGCTCATCTGGGCTGTCTCTCACAGTAGACATGAGCCTGGGATCTGTTACTTTTCATCTTTATGTAGTATCACTGTCATGTTCCAGGATGATCTAATGTCTGATTTTGAAAATTATTTAAAGATAGCTTATTTATAACACAAGGTCATTTGTAAGCATGAGAGCTCTTTGGCTCATTGTGCTGGTCTGTCCTTGGTACCACCTATAGACAGGGTCTGAGTATACAGAAAATGTCTTGTCAAAAATGTGTAGGTTTCAGGCCTTGGGGGTGACTCAGCAGGTAATCTGCTTACCATAAAGGTATGTGGATCACAGTTTGGAACTGAAGAACACACATAAAAAAAAAAAAAAAAAAAAAAAAAAAAAAAAAAACAGAATGGATGTGATAGTCTTTGTATTCCTAGTGTACAAAAGGCAGAGACAAGAAATCACCATAACAAGTTGGCCAGTCAAATTAGCTGCAATAGTGAACTCTGGAGAAAAAAAGAGACCCTGCCTCAGTGTATAAGATAGAGAGATAAAAGAAGACACCTGTTAAGAGCCTTAGACTGCCACACACACTCCTACATGTATACATCAACCATACACGGGTGAATGCCTGGATTTCCAAAGGACTCAAGTGTTTTTCTTGTTTTCACCTCTCTGACTTGATATTTTGACCTGTTTAATAGAGGAAACTATGAAACGAGACCTTTTCTTATCATCTGCACTTTAAAAGATATTTTCATTTCTGCTCTGTGCATGCTGTCAGTTTGGGTAGTGACTAGAATAAACAGGTATCCTCCAGCCAGGTTCAATTTCACAACCATCTCATCTTCTTGCATACACAGCTCCCTTTTGTTCAGCTTACATTTGCTTTCTGGGTCAGTGTGCAGAGACCTCCCTCTCTTATCACATTCTGCATTCAGAGGACAGGCAAGAAAAATCCCTCTCGCAGGTGCTTATCTTGGCCTCTATTTCCTGTTGACTGAGCAGGGGCAGCAGCCTAGAGCTCCTATCACTCACTGTGAGCTCCACAGGGACATCAACAGGGCCCTGCGTGCCTTATCTTAAGCTCAACTAGCAGATAAATGGAGTGGGTATTCCAAAGTCCCAAATCAGGGAGATCCCAGAGAAAGAAGCCAGGCTCCATCCACAGGGGCCTTCTTGATGGCAGCAGGGGACCCAGCGATTCTGCTGGATGCCTTCTCTAGAAATCTCTCATTTTGTGCCTTTCTAAGGACTCCCTCCAAAGCCAGGGATCCACATAGTGATTAATCTTTCCTTTGTTTTCACTTACAAACACCAGGAATTCAGCCAGAAAGAGAGGATGAAGCAGCAACTTTCAAGCTCAAGGTCTTGGTTTGCATTTTACTCCCAGCAGTCATTACCTGCAGCTCATGGGCCTCTCTTCTGGCCCCTTGGCTTCCAAGGGACCTTGCTATGTACTTTTTTTCTGGATAATTCCCCTGATGTGGTCACTTTGTGGCGCTTGGCAGGTGGTGATTGTGCTTGTGACCTATCCTCTTTGATGGAACTCTCTCTATTTCTCCATTCCAGAGTTTACATGATGTTTTTATCTTCTGTGCACAATATGGTCACACCATCATGGAGTAGACATTGCCTTAGCCAAGTAATTATGACAACAAATGTGACTGCCAGACCTATAGTTATGGATCTACTGGCATTCCCTCATTAAAGGAGAAGATGAGGGCCAGAGGACCCTTCCTGGGGATCAACAATTACTCCTACTGCATTTCTCCAGGTGCAAGTGATTTTGAGAGATGCTAGAGAATAATAGAAGTAAAAGGATAATGAAAAACAGCAATACATTATACTACTTCTTGAAGGTCATCCTCTATGATGGGGTGGGGCTTACAATGATGATGCTGGTTGGGGTCCACCCAGGAACCTAAAAGTAACTCCTCTCCTGTGCTCTGTTAGTAAGGCTAAAAAGTTGAACGTTGGTGGAATCATACTTTTGTCTGCCATTGGTTCCTCATCTTGTTTGAATAGATGTTTGTGTTTCCCCAGGAAAAAATAAGACAGCATGAGTCTCTGGGATTTTTAAGTATTCAGACTGCAGTGTTGCATGATGAATATCCCTAAGCCTTTCCTAATAACTATGCTTGAAGAGCATCATAGGCATCTGTGGGATAAATGAATGAGCAATAGGTAGGATAGTTGGAAATGTGAGTTAGGTACTGGAACTGTGCGATTGATATATCACATGCTCTGATGGGGCCTTGGACTTCTATGGTGTGAAAGCATACTTGTGAACAAGGAAGGAAAGTCCATAAAATACTGTTTCAGGATTTTGGTATGATTTACAACTTTTACATACATAGGCATATGTTATATAGACCTTCATATATAATTTCATCTGTCACGTGTATGTGGTACACACATGTTTGTGTATGTGTGAGTGTATGTGTACATGCTGTGTAAATGAGCATGTGGAAGCTGGAGGTCAGCATCAAGTGTTTCCTTCATCACTGATTGTTCTCCACTTTGAGGACATGGTCTCTTATTGAACATGGAGCTCATTGATTACACTAGACTGGATTCCAATAGACTCCAGAAATCTGCTTGTCACTGTCTCTCAGCCCCGGGGGTTACAGATGCATGCTACCATGCCCGGCTTTAATGTGTGTGCCAGGAATCTGAACTCAAGGTCCATATGAGAGCCATTGCCTTATTAACGTCATTCTCTTATTTGACATATGATAACCACCTAGTTATAACACTGTGGTGATTTGATGAATGCATGCATTATGTAAAAATCAGTTGGGTCTACTTGGTACACCTACCACCTCATATATTCATGGTGAAATCATTTACAAACCCTCTGTTCTCGCCACTTTGGCATATACTATATTATTATTAACTTCAGTTGCCCTGAAGTACACTAGATCACCAGAACTTCCTCCTTTCAGGTGCAGTTATACCTGTTGATCTATATCAAATTTTCCCACCCTCATTCTCCCCAGTCTCTGCTAAGCATTATTCTACTCTACATTTATAGGAGGCCTTCCAAATTTTATTGCCCTCCAAATGCAGAAATGATACAGTATTTGTCTTTCTATATCTGACTTATTTCTTATAACACGTCTTCCAAGTCCATTCCTGTTGTTCCCCAATCCAATTGTGACAATGCCCTGGCTTCACAATTGCTCACATAATGAGGCCTCCCTATGTGCATTGGAGTAGAGTACTTACTCTCTGTCAAACAAATCTTTAAAATCGCTTCTATAAAACAAAGATAATAATATGGATCATTTGGGGGGCTGGGACGATAGCTCGAGCAGAAAAGTAAGTTTATTCCCAGACCCATGTGAAAAAATCTGATGTGGTACATTCTTTGAATTCCATTGCTAGGAACGTTGGGATAGGCATATTCCTGGGGCTCACTGGTCAGCCTCCTTGGTGAGGTGCCGTATCACTCAGCAGGATGGATGGAAGGGCACCTGAGTGGCCCTGTGACCTACATATTCACAGGCATGCACACACACATGAACATAGACGCTCACAGTCATGTGAACATACACACAGACGTGTACATACAAATCCACGTGCCCACACATACAGACACACATAGACACACTGATAAATAACTATTTATTTCTTGCACTTAATTTCATAGCATCTGTATCAGTAGTAATAAGCAAGGTCGGTCATAAAGTTTATAAACTGTCTACTCATAGTGAGTCTCAGAGGGCTGAATAGATAAAAAAAACAATCGCTTACAACAGCTGGGTTTAATAATGTTGATGATTCCACTCACTTCTTCTATGATACTTCCTAAGCCTTGGGGATATAAGCACCAGAGGAAGGTGGGAAGTAGTGTGGGACACAAATATCCAGGAATTATATAGCCGTTGTGTTTTTCAACTCATGGCAGCTTCAATTACTTGCACAAGATATATGAAAGATTGGATCCTCAACATCCCGTCACAGCAGAAGAGCTCACCTGGCCCCTCACCCTACTAGAATCTACAGTCAGTTAATAGTTGGAGAAGGTGGTAAAGACATTTTCTTTGGTGAAGTAGCCACTGGCAAGGTTCCAATACTCCTGTAACAACCCCCCAGCCATGTTCCTGTAAGTAGTCCTCATGATACTCATTGGGCCATTCACTAAAAAACAAAAGACATGAAAGTCTTAGTGGGACCATTTGGGACATGAAAGGGGATCAGCAGAAGTGGGAGGAGGTAGTAAAAGACAACAGAGGTACAAATAATGATCTAAACATATTATATAAATTCATGAAAACAAAAACATCTAATTCCCACAACTCACACATAACTATATGTATGTGTAGTATAAGCACAGGTGTGTGTGTGTGTGTGTGTGTGTGTGTGTGTGTGTGTGTGTGTGTGTCTGTGTCCCTGTTGCATATATGTATGTAAAGGACAGAGGAGGATTTCAAGTGTCCTGCTCTAACATTATATACCTTACGTCATTGATACGGGACCTCTCACTGAACCTGGGACTAGGCTCCAGTAAGTAAGACCTAGCCATCCTCCTGTTTCCACTCAAACAGCTCTCTGTGTGGCCATATCCAGATTTTGGGAGTGTGAGGATTTGAATTCAGATACTCATTGATGTGCAGCACACATTCTAGCCTCCTGAGCTAGCTTCCAAGCTGTGCATGTAACTTTATGTCCTTCCAAACAAGAGTCTTTTTCTTTGAGTGTTTCAAAGAAAAAAAAAAATTGAATGGTCACAAAGCACCACCATGTTCCTGATTTTACCTGTATAGATCTGGCAGAGAACATTGACCTGTGTGGGAATCACATCCCAAGGTCCTTCATGAGTGCTCAGGAGTACTCTAAGTGTGTTTGATGCTGCTGGAACCCTCTCGGAGGTGATCCTATTCTTAACAAAGATGGAAAGTTCTCATCCGTTTGCGTATCTTTCCCTCCATGTGCATCCAGCCTGTACCCCTCCAGAGAGAGCGTTCTCTCCGAGTGTGAGTCAGCGATTCAAGCTGCATATTTTAAAGTATGAGAAACAAGGTTATGTTGTTTTCCCTCTGCTCCTGGGCTTTCTACTTTTTCTTCTTGAAAACAGTTTGCTTGCCGGGAACATTTTCCCTCAAATTCTCCCAAGCTGTGAACATAATCTTATAGAACATTTTATATTTATCCAAAGCTGCATATTAGAAAAATATATATTCCTCCCTGGATGCTCATGCTGTATAAACAAAGTAAGTCTTTGTCCTAGAAAAATGACATAAATTTTATTTCTTATTATATCAGAATTCTTTCCCCTAACTTAATCAAAATTGATAAATGAGTAAAGAAATAGAGGCTGAACCTTTAAAGACGGACATATCTGGCCATCTTGTGCAATGTGGATATTTATGCCTCACATTTAATGGGATAGAGACAGAAGGGCCGTGTCCCACAGAACCCTGGCAGCTTTAGTAACTCTGCCACCACTCATGGGGTTGATGGTCACAGGAGATAGTTTTCTTGGATTTTTTGCCTATAAGGAGAATTGCTTTTAAGGTGGGAATTAATCACCCTGGCCCCAAAGGTGAGGATTTGGATGTTTTTGGCTTTAAAATGTCCATACTATAAATTTCAGACACTCCTTCGCCATTGCTCTATGAAGTACCCACTTTGTTCATGGCTTAGTTTTACCCCTTTCCAAATATGCTCCTGGGATAATGTGGTGGTTCATCTTGGCTGGCAGCTAAGAGATGTGCCTCTGAGCGGGTCTGTGAAGGCACTTCCTGAAAGGACCAACTGAATATACAGCAACTTTATGGAAACCAAACTATAAGGAGGCCCAGGGAAAACCTGCCTCTTCTGCCAACGTGACTTCACTGCCTCCAGGCAAGTGCATCCACCTCATGATGCTGAGTCTGCTGTGGTCCTCCACTGACTTCAGAATCTTCTTCAGCTATTCACTGAAGACCAGTGGCTCTCCAAGATTCCTCCCTCCCTCCTTCAGCAGCACACTGGAACTGCTGTGGCTTCCAGCCTTGCAGACTGGGGAGATTCTTGATTCTCAACCTCTCCAGCCAGCAGATGATCATTGTTAAGTCACACAGCTGGTAACTGGTTAGGTAATCTAATGAATTCCCTGTGTCCTAGGTATTCACTCTTTCAGCTCTGTTCCTCTGGAGAAGCTTAACTAATACAGATGGCAAGTGAGCATTAGTCAGCGTTACACTTCCCCATGCTACATGCATCTTCCATGCAGGAGCAGACGACGCTTTAAAATTGTGAGTCTTAAAATAGAGTTTCATCATAAAACATTGGAGAGAGAGAGATCAGATAACTCCTGCCTTCTAATGATAATGAGGACAGTAAATAATTTTAAAGCCTTTACAGCATGTTAAAAAAAAAAAACACGCATCTATCTTCTCTGTGTAATAAATCCAAGTTATGCTTAAACCAGCAAAAGTGCATGCAGTTTCTGTTCTATGGGGGTGTGTTTTTGTAAAACCCGGACAAGATGCAGTCTCTTCACCATCCTGGGATAGCACACAGAAGACACAGCCAGGTGTGTCAGATGCATCCTAATTGGCCGGCAGGTCTGAGTTTTATGATTTCACTTCATCTGGCCATGAAGACCCAGGCGTTAATATGCAGGAGGGTAAAACGGGACATAAACTTCACAGTGCAGGAGGTAAAGGGAGACGAGCAGAGCATCAGTCAAGGGCGACAGGACCAACACTTGTCAAGAGAAAGTTTCAGTAAGAATTCTCCTCTTCTGCTAAGGTGTCTAAGGGACAACAACTCGTCCTACATGAGGCTCACGCCTGGAAAGCACTTGACAAATGCACTGAAGAAAAAGAGATTTTATGCATCACAGTGCCCTGCATAAATCATTCTAAGGGCTGCCCAACTTCTATTTTTTTTTTATAGAAGGTGAAATTTAACTTCTCCTAGAATCCCAGGCCTTCAACAGCAGATTGAGACTGCTGAGCTATCCAGTCTTGGAGACCAAGCACTTAACTAATTCTCAGTCTCCAATCTGAAACAGTTATTGTTGGACTACCCAACTGCTGTCAGTGAAACTAATCTAATAAACCTTCTTGTAGTATTTGTTTCTTTGGAGGCTGTGACCCCTAGGATGGGATAGGTGGGGATCTGATCATCCCAGTTCAAGGTTTGTATGGTTTTTCTGCCCCCGGCGATAATAGTAAGTCACCATTTCTTTGTGGGTTTCTGCCCCCCAGCAGTAAGCTTCTATTTCTCTGAAGCATGGGTATTTCCCTTGGAATTTGTGAGTCTTTCTGAACCTGATATACCACAAACAGCAGAGGAAGTTGGGGACCCCATTGTGACTCTAGCCAATCAACAAGCCAGTTACGCCATGCTTGTCAACAGAGACAGAGACAATCCCTGCCAGAGAAGGGGTGCAGAGGCACTTCAAACCAGGGGAGAAAGGAAGGGAGGGGAGTCACCAAGTAGGACACCATAAACCCAAATAAAAACCCAAACCCCATTAGAGTTGGTGATCTCCCCAGATCTACCAGAGAAGTCTCTACAGTTTGCCAATAAATCTTATTTTGACTGTACTCTTACCATTCTGTCTTTTTGTCATTTAGTTCTTTAGCTGATGGCAACAAGGAAACTATCTATTAGCTGTTATCAATTCTATCAGTTCTGTTCCTCTAGGAAACCCTGCTTCTTACAGGAGAAATTAAGCAGCTTACTCAAAATCATATAACTAGGAGTGGTCGGAGCTTGATTGAAACTCAGACTGGGGACTCAAGCATCAGCTGTGCGGTGGGAGTGGCGAGAAAGCTGGCCACTTAGCGTATACCTGGAGTTCGGGTATTTGTCTCATTGTAGCACTAATCCAAAATCTCATAGAAAGAAAGAATTATTTCTGTGCTCATGCATAGAAATTCTCATGCCACAAATGTAAAAGTGAAGGCCCATTAATTTTGCACAGTCCAGCCAGGGCTGCTGGAGCAGAAGACAGGTCCCAGGCTACCACCTAGATAAGCCAGAATATGCTCACACCCTACCCAGACTCCAATGTCCTGTACATCTTTCTTTCCCATGAGCCAGTTACATAGACTGCATTACAAAACCTTTCCAGAGGCTTCTCATTCTCCATCAATTTGCAGTCATCTTTCTCAGACATGTTGCCCACTGTACCTTCATTCTTTTCTCTCACAATGCTTCCAGAAGTTCTTGGTTTCAAAGAATGATGGCAATTGATTAGGAATGAAGGGATGATATTCAAGTGGAAATTAAGCCCAGAGAGCACAACAGGTGATGAGGATCCTATTAATGAAGCCAGTGAGTAATCCAGGACTACCATCATCACAGTATGCATAGACATTAGACTTTAATAGAAGGAGAAGGTGAAAAGCACTGATGAGCTACACTTCAAAGACACCATTCTCACTTACAATATTCCATATGCCAAGGCTATACATAGCTTTATTTATGTGCCTTTATGAGCCTAAGAGCCATGAAGATGGATGTGTTTTTATGAAACTGTGTGGGGTGCTATAAGGTGTTTATTAATGTCCTTAGACAAAATTTACCCTTCCCCAAAAGTAAAGTTGCATGTCACTGACTGAAAATCCTTCAGAGAAAAAGTCGCCATTATAGTGACACCACTGATGAGTTAGAAGGAAGAATCATCTGATATTATTGTCCTGGCAGGGATGAGGATATTCTAGAGTCACTTTTGCTCTTTACTTTGGTTATCAGACTACTGAAATGATGGAGCCCAATAATTGGAATTTCCCCTGAAACTCCATTTTGGTTCAGGGAAAGGCTGGAAAACGAGTGACATCCGCAGGAAAGCTTATCTCCCAGGAGCAGATTTCACACAGTTCCACAACTTGTTGAACTGAAGAACATGAGAGACCAAACCCCAACAAAATGCATCAGTGATAAGCGGGACCACATTTGATAACAAGGAGCTATGCATACCATGTGCCCTGTTTTTAAACCCAAACCCCGTATCAGAGCCTGAAGATAGATTCTGAGGGGAACTTGTCCCAGTGTGATCACATTGAATACTTCTGCTCTTCTGGTAAACAGTAGAGGGGTACTGAAACTCATGGCTGCACAAGGTGCTGAGAAGTGACAGATGAGTGCTTCACCCTACTTTAGCCTAAACAAGACACATCACATCCCCTCCAGGTCTCAGGGAACATTGCTGAGGACACATGAGAAAGAGTGTAAGAGCCAGGAGACAGAAAGAGGGCTGCAGAATGTCATCTTATGAGCAAGACAACAATTGCAATCATGAACTCAGCAGTTATAGATGTCTACACTGGGTCTTCAAAAGTATGGGTCCATCAAAACTCAGGCATGGATGGAGAAGGGACCCATGGGTCTCTATCCCTCGCTGCTGAATTATATACTACTTACAGATTAAGTGAGCTGTATTTCCCAGTTTGTTTTTTTTTTGGGGGGGGGGGAGCTCGCCATGCAGCTCCCAAATAAATCACACACGGAGGTTTACTCTTATTTATGAATGCTTGGCCTTAGCTTGGCTTGTTTCTCGTCAGCTTTTCTTAAATTATCCCATCTACCTTTTGCCTCTGGTCTTTTCTCCTTCTCTTACTTCTGTAAATCTTACTTCCTTTATCTGGTAAATTTCAGTGGGCCCCACCTTGAATGTAGACAGGTCCCTCTCATGGGCTGGGCCCTCAATTGACTGCAAAGGAAAAGGGTACCTAAGTATTAGCAAAGCAAACATGCATTCCTCTCTCTGCTACAGACTGTGGATATGACCAGCTGCCTCAACTTCCAGCCTGGACTTCTCTCAGCAATGGTAGACTCCAACCTGTAATTATAAACCAGACAAACATTTTCTCCTGGAAAGCAACCTTTATCAGAACAAGTCATTACATGTAGAAGAAAGGAGCTAAGACAACTAATTCCAAAATTGTTGAAAGGTGTGAAATGACCACTAATGAAACCTTTTTTTCTTTTTTTTAGTTGTAGGAGGGTGTGTAAGTCTTGGAAGGTAATCATTCAGCCTTGTTTGCTACAGTGTTGAGTTTCATCTAGTGGACTCCTTTCAAATTTGCATTGTGATAATGAATGTGCAAGCCCACACCGCCGTGGAGTTTTGCATAATAACCAGAGACTGAACTTTGCTGTTACATGATTGTATAGCTGCTCCAGTGTGAATATTTGCTTTGAAACATACTCCATATTATTTCAGTGTTGAGAGATGAGAGAAGGTGTTCTAGGTCTAAGAGAGCCAATGGCTGACCATAGCATCCTCTTGGATTTACCCAGTGCCTTTGCCCAGTATAGATTTGTAACTTATGGATGCCAACCCTCAAAATCATGATTTCCTCAATACTATCACCAAGCTAAAAATTACTGTTTTTACGTGTCTGTCTTTTTGGTCATTTTAAAGAGCACATTCCACAAGCAATATGATTTTGCTAATTGTTGCAAATTGTTTGCTGGGTACAAATTAATGAGGGCTGTCTCCTCTTCTTTCCCTAAGCAACTAGAGGCTACCTTTCCTACTCTAGCTCATTCATCACTCATACCCCAAATCTGTAGCCACCCAACAGAGCAGTCATATAATCTTCATTGCTGTAGGTATTTTCTTCATGCTAGGCTATTTACATAGGTCACTTTCCCACATTTTGCTCATCCTATGGATATTGTGGTATATGAGGACAGGCTTAATGAGCTGTGGGGCATAGATAATCCCCAGCAAATGCATCAATTGAACAGCTTTCAAGTCAAATTTATAATGATGTCAAAGTCACTTTAGAAAGCATTTCAGCTCTATCACTGAGAAATGAGGCAGCCAGGGCAAATATTCAGCAAATTTTTATCAGGCATTTTCTTTGTGGGATACAAAGCAGAGAGATGGAGGCAAAATCAGGCTGGGCTTTTTTTTTTTTTTTTTTTTTTTTTAACAAAAATCAACATGTTCGGCTTCATGGACAAGACCTGCCTACTCAGTAACATTGGGAAAGACTGTTGTAAAATATCAGAAGTAAGATTTCAACCCTAAGAGGTGACCCGATAGGAAAAGGAGAACACACACATGTGAGAGGACAATTCTGCTTTAAGTAATTGAATCAGGAGAAGGGTAGCTGACTGCATTTGAATTGTATCTATAAAGACAGGAAGCTTCCTATGATGGAGATGAGTGTTGAGGGGCATATGGGGCCTGATGTTGAATTCCAGCGACGGTATTACTTTGAGAAAGAGAGAAAAGGGGGAGGAGAAGCATGATGCAGAGCAATTTTGTAGTCACAGGAACATCATGCCTGGTACTATGAAGGATGTGAAATGTCCTCATGCTAAATGAGTTAGTGTATAAGTAAATGCATGCATGTGTGAAGTTGTGTGTGCAGAGGCCAATGATCAGCTGCCATTCTTCAGTGCAGTTTTAACTCTGCTGTGCACACTGGACTTGCTGGCCAGTGGATGGTAACCTGGCTTCCCTATAAGAGGTCCAAGTTATATGGGATTCACAGCACAAAACAATAGCTACAAAAGTACATTACATTCTTGGGGTTGTCAAAGCAAATTCCTCCTGACTAGCTGATTTATAACAGCAAGAATATTTCATAATTCTGGAGGTCAAAACTTCACAAATTAAATTGGTATAGGGCTATTTGTTCTCTGAAAGTCCCAGAGGAGTGTTTTCCTTTGTTTCCTCCCAGCCTTGGCTGCCTCCTGCCAGCAGGGAGTGTCCCTTGTAAATGCATCAGGCCAGTCCCTGGACTTTTTCTGTCTATGGCTCACTTTATGTTCGTGTGTCCTAAAATCTTGTAGGTATGTGTCTGTATAGCAGCATGTGTGAAGGATACAGACCAACCTTGGCTATGGGTCCTTAAATGCTGCCTACCTCAACATTGTTTGTGGGATCAAAGCCCCTTCTTTTGTCAGGAATTCACTGTGCATGCTAAGCTGGGTGACCACTGAGCTGTGGAGATCCACCTGTTTCTACATCCCCATCACTGGGATTACAAGTACACAGTACTGAACAAAGACTCATTTACTGGCCTTCTGAGAATGAAACTTAGGTCTTCAAGAACTTACCTACACAGCCATCTCTCCAGCTCAACCTCTATTTTTGATAAAGATACCAGTCAGCATAGGAGAGGCTCTTTCTAATTCCACAGAGTTCACATGAAGATTAGTTAACCCAGCAAGCACCTTGTTTCCAAACAAGTCACATTTTGAAATTCTGGCTACACATGAGTTTGTAGGGAAACATTTCAGCTCATCAAATTGAGCTTATTTATGTACAAGCTTATAAATGACCAAAAATCGTGGTTTAACCTTATAGCATCCACTTCTAATTCCACTGAGGAGAAGAGTGTAGTTATTGTTTTTTTACGTGTGTGTGTGTGTGTGTGTGTGTGTGTGTATGTGTGTGTGTGTGTGTGTGTGTGTGTGTGCCCCGACGTGCATGTATGTGTGTATATGTATATGTACATGCCCTGGTGTGAGTGTGGAAGTCAGAGGACAGTCTTAAGTTCTGATCTTTACTTTCTATGCTGTTTATAACAGGGTCCTCCTGTTGTCAGCAACTGTGTATGCCAGGCTTACTAGCCCTCTAACTTCTTCATCCATCACTATAGAAGAGGAGGGATGGAATTACAGATGCTTACTCAAGTTCCAGGTTTCAAACTCAGCTCCTCCAGTTTCTGTGTGAAATACTTTACAATGCTATCTCCCCAGCTATTGCCCTTGGACTCTTATCTCTAAGTAAATTCATATACAAGTATATATATATATATATATATATGCCTGAGAAATTAGAATGTCCATGGTTATAGCATTTTATCTAACTCAAATATCAAGTAAACTCCAAAAGACCAGAAACTTACACCACCCTGGGTAGCACGTAAGTGGTTTTCACCACAAGTAGCAATTTTATTTAGCTGAAAGTTTAAGTTTTGAAAAATGAGCAATAATCTCTTGAATTACCACAATGATGAGGACCACTCAACCTCAACTAATATCATCAAATGTTCTCTAGTCACGTGCATTCAAATATAACTTCTTTCCTTCATTTGTTTTCGTTGTTCACTGTACTTTGATAACATCTACAAAGACATTGATCACATGACATAGTATCAAGTCTTTGTATATGCATGACATGCATGTGCATGTGGAGCCCGAAGTCAAGGGAGGGGATCTTCTTCAGTAGTGCACATTGGTTTTTGAGAGAGTGTCTCCCTGCACCTGGAACTCATTGGTTTGACTAGACAGGCTGGCTAGTAAGCACCAGGGACCCTTGTGTCTCTGCCGCATCTTGCTGACCGAGTTACCTGTCTATCCCATTAAGACTATTTTTTTATGATTACAAGTGGCTCTCAATTAATAGTTATATCAGAAGAATAGATACCTGCATGATGCTTTCTTCAGAAAAAGCACCAACCAGTAATGCTATTCAGACAAGTCTCTAAGGTCTTCAACTCAAGTCCTTTGTTCTCACCAAACTGATGACATTTTTGTTAACTTCTAGGCAGTTAAAGGGAGTTTCATGTACTTCTTACTAGTCAACCCTGTGATTTATCATAATACTAACTTAGCTGCTATTTATTGAAAAATGACATAATTTTTCAAAGCCAGCATTTATTGTATAACTTCTGTGATCTTGCATTGGGAGCATATGTTTGTCTAAGATACAGGCTACAATGCTTGAAGAGATTAAGTGGGGTTTGAAAATGTATATGCCATTAAAAGACATGGTCAACAACAGAATATAGATTCCTTATTTCAAATCCCAAGTAATTGCTTTTTCTGCCTTTCCAAAGACATTGTTTCTGGTGTCAGCAAATAGTGACGATTTTACATTTGGGGACTACACTTCCGAGATCTTTGTTGAGCCCATATTCTTGTTCTCTCCCAAGGCCACTGTCTGTTATTTCCTTGAGCTCTCCTTCCTTTTGGGGGTGGGGGACAGGTACTTTGACACTATGGTCATGAGCCTGATGTTTCTTGAGCAATAGTAACATCGTATTTGCTTATATAGAAGTCTCTACTGGAGAGTGTCTTAATTTTCTGAGAGGAGTTGGGAGAATTTCTTTCAGGAGACTGAAGCTGTAGTGCTTACCTAGTGTGCACTACACTCTCAGCTCAATCCCAGCACCGCACAAGGCTGCCATGATAGTACATACCTAAAATTCCAACATTCTGGAAGACAGAGCCAGAGGGTCAGACTTTCAAGGTCATCAGCAAGTTTGCAGCAAACTTGGAAGATAAGAAAGATTTATTTTATGTGATTATTCTTATTCTTTTATGATTTAATCTAAACAGTGAGACTAATTGCAAAACAAGCCCATGCTGCTAGAATCCAGTCAAAAGTGAGCATTTTGACATTTTGAATAGCTACTTGACCCATTCGAAAATGAATGCACAATACCTCTGCTATTTCTGCCATTAATTACCTCATGTGGCTCATATATGATTATTTGGGTTCTATGTCTCCAAGTGAGATGCTTAACATAACAGCCTGGCCGCAGCCAAGCCCCTGGCTGTTGTTTTAACACTACACTGGGGTGCTTTTCCTGCGAACTGGAAATGCCACTGGCTTACAATCTACTGTTAAATTTCTGGCTCTCCAGGTGCTTCATTTTGCTTCCAGACCCACTTGTATCTGCTAGCAGATTCCTTAGTAACTTGTGTCCATTCCCAGAGTAGGAGGCATTTCCCCATCCTGAAGCAATCTGGGGGGCGGTGAGGGGGTTATAGTCAGCCTTCTAGAAGCCACTTCTCCTACCACCAAGCACTTATGTTCCTTGGTCTCTAGAATCCGGAAATGCCACTCTCCTCTAAAATATGCCCAGGGATGTGAACAGTACTAGTGAGTCTGTGCCTGGAAGCAGGTACTTTATGTGTTTGTTTGTGCACACCTGTGAGGGAAAAGGATCAACTTTGGATGTCATTTCTCAGGCATATCTGCCTTGTTTATTGGGGCGGAGCTCTCATTGGCCTGGGATTTACAAAGGAGATGAGCACTGAGCCCCAGGGATCCACCTGTCTTTCTCCCCAGTGCTGTGATCACCGGTAAGCATCAGCACACTCAGTGCTTTTAACGTGGTTCTGAGGATCTAGCAGACATCTATGTAGAACAGCCCAGTGGTCGATGTAGGTTTTATAAACATCTGGCAGATGCAGGCTCTGTGGCTCAGAGTTAGGAAGTTCTGCTCAGGATGGCACGATTACCAAACAGCAGGGTTCAAACTGAGATTTGTCTGACTCCGGAGCTCAAAGGAAAGCTCAGCTAAACACTTTTAATTTAAAATGATCAGACGAAGCTGTAATCCTGCTCCAGTCTCAGGGAGCAATCCTCCTCCCCACTTTATCTAAATCCACAGGGCAGCCACAGGTTAGAGACACACTTCATCTACTGTTGGATAAACAAAGACAGCTCAAGCTGGAAGACAATTAACTCAGAGTCAGTCCACCATCCTTATTAGCATCCATTCTGCCAAACACCCTAAGAAGTGGTGCCTAGTCATTTCTAAAGCACGCTCGCTTATTTTCTGTTTCTCTTTTCTTGTTTAAATCAGGAAGTCATACAAATCATTGAACAAGAGAACAATGATCAAATCCTTTATATGTCCCTTTACCTGGGGTCGGACAGCTTAGAGACAGGAAAAGGGCTATGGCTGTCTCCAAGAACTGGGATTGGTGCATTTTATCCTGGAACAAGGCACCTGGGTGTCTGCATTTGTGAGCAGGCACTGTGTAGTGGGAGGACAGGGGTGTGAAGATCGGATATCTCTTCTTCAGGTCTCAGCCCTGCTGTTCACTCTGGACCTGGGTTTGTGACTCACACTAGACACTTACCACTTAGTTTTTCCTTTTCTCTCTTCCTTTTTGGGAAGTACTAGGGTTTGAACCCACAGTCTCATACATTCCAGGCTTAATTCTTTACAACTGAGCGATAGGCCCACTCTTTATTGCCTCATCTTTACATAAACACCATCTCTCCTATGCTCTGATATGAGTTTACAAAAGCACTCAGCACAGATATCACCCAAGGAAGACAGCTACTACATATTTCGTCTAACAGGCTTGAAGGGAAGAAATGGGGAGAAGGAAATAGCCAATCAAAAACAAATAAACAAAACCCACTTGCACGATAGGGTAATAGTTTATTTGGTAAAGTTCTTGCCTTGCAGGCATAGGAACCTACGTTCAATCCCTAGAGTCCATTAAAAAATTTCGGGGTACTAATGTCATGTACATATAAATGAAGATTTCTGGGGCTTACTTCCAAGTTAGCCTAGCTCGGTGATTGAGAGATGCTGTCTCAGAAAAGTTAAGATGGACAACACCTGAGAAACTGTAGTGAGGTTTTCCTCTGCCCTGACCACCCCCATACAACAGCAAACGGATATACATCTGCAATTACAGACACTGACATGAAACACTTGCAACCCCATCAAATAGTGTCTGTGATTCGTTGACAGGTCAGCCAGAATTTATACTTATTAGCACACACTTCATTTGGACAGGAATTAGTTCAGGAACTTTTCATGTCCTTCACTGACTGTTGTAGTTTTAATGTGGAATTTCCTCTATAGGATCATGTGTTTGAACACTTGCTGGTGATGCTGTTGGGGAAGATTGTGGAACTTACAGAGGGGAAGCCCTGTGGGAGGAAGTGAGCCACTGGGGTGGGCCTTGAAGTTTTACAGCCCCCTTCTTGTTCAGTCTCTGCTCCTTAACTAGGGATGCAATGTGACCAACCGGCCACCTGCTCTTGCTGCCTTGCCTTTCCTACCAGGAAGAACAATATCATCCTAGAACCAGGAGACAAAATAAGCCCCTTTTCCCTTAAGTTGCTTTTGCTAGTGTACTTTATCACAGCTACAGAAGTAACTAAGCCAAGGACAAAGTTGATGTTACCGCCATTGCACAATGTTCGAGACAAGCGTCCTCACTGCTTCCTCTTATCAGGGCTCAGAACTGTTGTTAATGGCTATGGGTGTGAATGTGAGAGAGATGTACATCACTATGCTGTGTCTTTGATGTTTCCCGTTTCAGTGATCCTGGGTTTTTGGAATACAACCTTACAGTAATTTGGCACAATTTACATAAGATATCTCATTGCAAAATTAAAATTTTAATGCAAAATATAAGTATTCAACATTTTCTAGTTAATAGCTATCAAAAAGTCACAAAAGTAAATGATAAAATTTATAGTTCAGAATAAGTGAAGGGCAGCACGCTAAGATTCAAGTTTATATGTATATATAAAACATATTTATTTAAATGTATTGCATCCATGTAAATACATTTAAATCTGTAGACACAAACGTTGTAAACTAGGTGCTCTGACAGCCTTGCAGTGACTCAGCAGCAGCTCAGGTCATCGCTTTTCTGTTGTTGCTAAGAGTTGCACGTTTCCACTATGCAGCACATGCATCCTTTAACAGGGGCCTGCCGTCACAGATCTCTCTCTTGCTCTCTGCCTTCTTTTTTCTGTTTCCTGTTCTATGTCTGTCTGTCTGTCTGTCTATATCTCTCTATCTCATGTCCCCACTCCAAGATGGCCTTTTGCTCTCCCCCTCCCCCAACAAACCTCTTACATTAGATTTGATGACTTCTTAGCATCATACCTTGGCCAGAACCCACCAAGATACCTTTTGAGGGCTCATCTTAACAATGAATACATTTAATTTAAATGTATGCATATAAAAGAATGCATCTTTGAATAATGACATGTATATTTCTATGTACACATACATATTTACACACACACATGTATGTGTGTGTGTGTACCTGTGTGTGCTTGTATGTGTGCACTATATGTGTTAAGAGAATCTATCAACTCTTGCTTAAATACTAGGGTCACATTCTGAAAGTAGCATTTTTTCACTCACATCTATATATTTAAATACAGCCATCTGGAAGACTCTAGGTTCTTTAGATAAAAATGGTTTATCCACATTCACATTGATGTTGCAAGTTTAAAGAACTCAAATTTTTAAGTAACTCTATTTTTAAAATCTTTCCACAGTGTCACTTGAAGTAAGATTTTTGCATTTTCTTCCATGATAATTTGGCTTTTGCATTACACAAAACTGACAAAGCCATTTATTGAGTTGTCATCTAATTGTTTCAGAAATCATTAAGTGACAAATCCATCTCCAAAGGGAATACTGACAAGCTGGCACATTATGTGGGACAAGGGAGGTACATAAAAGATGCCTGAGCTGCCACTGGAATATCTGGCAAGGAAGGAGAAGCAGAAAACCAGAGCTCTTTGATCAAGCCGCCTTTGCCTGGACCAGTCTGGGGGAGAGGCCTGCCTGCACTGAGCTGGGCAGAGTGGTTGGCATTCACCTAGGAGTCCCTGGAGGTGCAGTCACCTACATGTGCACACCTGCACCAGCACTACAGCCTTAGTATTTCCAGGTCTGGGGAAAGCCATCTCAATGGAAAGGACACCCAGACACTGGCCTCTAAGTAGAGCTGGTTTGTCAAGCATGGATTCCCTATTATCTGTTCACTAAGGTGGCTTGGGCTACCTCTCCTATGCTGTGTGCCGTTAGTGTCCTGTGTATGTGCAAACCCTTTACTTTCTTGGTCTAAGTGTGTGTGTGTGTGTGTGTGTGTGTGTGTGTGTGTACATGTATGTACAGGCACATATATCCCTGTGCATGTGTGCAGAGTCCAGAGAAGAATATCAGATCTGTTAATCTCCACCTTATTTCTTTGAGACAGGATTTGTGATTGAACCCAGAGCTCAGCTGGCAGCCAGCAAGTTTAGCAATCCTCTTATCTCTGCCCTGCACGGCTCTGGGGTTACAAATGTATGTGGCCACATCTGGCAGTTTACCTGAGTGCTGGTAACTAAGATCCTAGCGCTGATGCAGCAAGTGCTCTTGCTCTTCTTGACTCACGCAGTCCCGGGAGCCCTCTGTGTTTTCTTTAGTTCTCACGAACACACAGGACCCACGTGCAGTGTCTGAAGTAACAGCGCGTCACAGAAGCAGCTACTTTAGAGGAAGACTGCAGAAGGTCCATGCCCCGGAGAGTATGCACTCGGTGTCTCCATATCCAACTGAGGAGGACCCACAGTCAGCAAAGATGCTCAGAACATCATGCTAATATGTGTAACCTAGCCTGCTTGGTCCTTATCCCTTCAAGATACCCAGTTTTTCAGTCCATTAGTAGAAGTCTGGGCCTCTGTCATAAAGGAAGAAAGATGACACAAAAATGTAGCCAAATCACTACAAAGTCAAAATTGTTTCTAGGGAAAAATTACCATGCCACTTGATCTATTGGCAGGCCTGAAATGGGTCTCTCTCCATCTTCACACAGTTCTTCATGGCGTTCCTTTCCATGAATTTGTCTTCCCTCTCTCAGAAGACTGCCACATCCTACTTTTAAAGAACTTAGTCTGTTGTCTTACGCATGTTTATACCCTAAATTATAATCAAACAAGATGAGAAAAGAGGGACCCAAGAGTCTTGGATAACTCCAGCATTTTTCTAAGGGCCTTTTTTAAAATTTATTTTTATTTTTCAGCATGTGAGAGTGTGTGTGTGTGTGTGTGTGTGTGTGAGTGTGTGTGTGTGTGAGTGTGTGTGTGTGAGTGTGTGTGTGTGTGTGTGTGTGTGTGTGTGTGTGTAAATGAGTGTGATGCCTTCAGAGAACCTTATTTGTGACCCACCATACAAGGATGCTGGGAACTGAACTGAACTCAAGTCTCTGGAAGAGGAGTACATTCTCTTAACTGTTGAGCAATCTCTTCATCCCTGGGGACATCTATGTGATACCTTTGAAGGGAAAAAAATCTCTTTTACCTTCATCTATAGACTGTAGCTCAGTTTCTGATACAATCTCAGGCTATTTAATGAAATCATTATTTTCAAGCCAAGTTGGAGATGCCTGACACATGTTGTGGCCCCATTTGGAATTTTCTGGTGGTTCAGAAGGGCATTGAAAGCATCTGTAGACTCCCAGAGGGAAGGATTTTCTCCGCTTGGACCATTGTAACTGCTCATAGACACGAAACACATCAACTCCGCACTCCTTATTTGGCTTGTTCAGTTGGTCCACTTTTATTATCACTCTACATCATCAACTTTGCAGTATGGCCCTTTGCTTGCAGCTCACACTGAGGCTGTAACAGCAAAGCCCTCCTTGAGCAGCAGTAGTGCCTTGTGGTTTTTGTTTCTCATTCCTCTCCTTAACACTGACTGCTATTGTGATAATGAGCTTAGTAATCTTATTGAAGATGGATTTCCTTTGAACTTCTTTTCTTTGTTAAAAGCTGGGGAGAGTCTTTGTTTCCAGGAGCCCTCTCCAGGCCTGGAAGCATTCTGTTTGACTCCAAGCCAAGTAGACACCTGGGGCTTCAGACTTTGGCCTCAAGTCCTCTTCTTTAGGCGTCAGCAACTCCCCCAGGCTATTCCTGCAGCTTCTCTGTCTCCTGCAAGGCCTCTGAGCTAATTGTCTCTAATGAGCTTGCTGGGTAACTCTGCCCATAACCCAAGGAGAGCTTACCTTTCCCATTGAGCTTTCAGTCCACTCAAAAAAGTGCTGATATCTGAGGCTTGTTCTTTCTTTGAAATACAAAGCTCAAATTAAAGACACTGAGAGCAGGTGTCCTCTGGGCACCTTAACCAAGAGGATGCCACACACCTCCTTTAATAACCGTCATAGTTTTCAGCGTTTTAGCTCTGTTCAAAGCTCATCAAGTGCATGAATACACTTAAGGTTTACACTGAGCTTCACAAAGTGAAGTCCCAACCAGCTGCCCCGAATCACTTGATATTATTTTAGAAATGTAAATTCTTCACCCAACTCTGACCTATTGGGTCAGATGTTCTACAAGCAGAGCTCAGCACACTATGCCTTAACAAGCCCTGTGGGACATTTTGAGGCATGCTCATTTTTTGAAACTTCCTTTTACAGTTCATATGAGGTCAGCATCCCCATTACACTTGCTTTTCAAGGGAGGAAGCTAAGCCTCCTAGGGATTTAGTTATCTATCAGAGCCACAGATTATTTTAAACTTCAAAGCAGAGACAAAAATATAGAAGAAAACAACAGCTTAAAGATGAAACATAAATTGCATGTGTAGTAGTAAAAACCTCAGTAATGGGGGTAGAGATGTCTCGGTTGGTAAAGTGCTTGGTGTGCAAAACGAGTATCTAAATCCAAACGCCAGAACTCAAGTGAGAAGTTGGGTGTGGGAGAGTGCATTTCTAACCCAGCACTGGATAAGTAGAGACAAGTGGATTCCTGAGGTCTGTTGGCCAGTCGGCAGAGCCAAATTCAAGGGATCCGAGCTACTGGGAAAACCTGCCTCCAGAAATACCTAGAGGAAGGACACCTAAATTTGAGGTCTGTCCTCCATATGCATGCATGCGTGCATGCATACCAGTACACATATAGACAAACAGGAACCAAAAAAAAAAAAAAGAAAGAAAGAAAAAAGGAAAGAAAAACCTCAGTAAAGAGAAGACAATTAAAAATAACTTCCTCTCTCAGGCACCATACTTAACAAAATTCAATACATTTAAAGAAACAAAAACTATGCTAAAATCGAGATATTAATTCTGATTTCTTCTATTCTAAGGAGAAAGTCTCCAGAACCTAATTGGTTTATATGTATTGAAAATACAATTATGAGCTAAACATCCTGGGAAGCATGGAGTACATTGACAACAAGATTAATTTCATAGCAGTGGATTTAGAAGAATTAATTTTAAGCAGATCATCCCAGCCCTTTGATATCAACTGCTGGATCCTATCCCACTACAAATTCATCGAGGGTGGGAACCACAGTCATCTGCTCGTTCATACAAGTGTCCATATGAATATTAATCCTGAAGACTGAAGGTTGACTCCCTGTCCATGGAATGTGTTTAAATGCCACCTGTGTAAATGTGGGAAAGCATTAGCTTCCTGAAGAGGCTAGACCCCACACAGGGAAGTGCCCTGAAACATCACAGCAAATTCTCACATTAAGTAAGGGAAACAGATGGGCATCAGTCAGGAAGTTTTAGGACTAAGTGTGGAGCTGGCGGGCTAGAGAGAAGCCTGCTGAGGCTGGAGCCAGGACCAGCTGTTGACTTGACCACTTATTCCCTCCTCTCTTTCCAGCTGTGTTCCTTCAGCCTTAAGAGCATCTCAGGTCAGCAAAGACCGTAGACAGCCCCTGGGGCATCTCAAGGAGAGTAAACACTGAGCTTCAGAAGTCTATATTTGGTTATTTAAAGCTGGATCAATGTGAAGACAGGACTTCATTTTCATGTACTCTCTTCCACCACAAGCAAGACAATCTGTAAACCAAAGTGTCTGAGCAGGAAGTGTAGAGGAATGAGTACCTGGGGTCAGGAAGCAGGTACAGCTACACCTGCCATGGCTGCTGGCATATATGTGCTCACGGGGATCAAGTTACATTTCTATCCAGCGGCACAGCTAGGACCCAGCTTGCTGCATGGTGGTGATTGATCTTTGCATCCATGGTCCCTGTTAAACTGACACCTGAGTGTACACAGTTCTTCATTGACTTCTTAAAAAACAAAAGCAAGAACAAAAAACACAGCTTTTCTTAGTTCTTTGGGAGTTTTATTGAAAAAAATATTCATGTATATGTATATGTACTCATATATGTTGATGAATTCTTTGAGAATTTTATACAGTGTGTCTTGATTATAGTCACCTCTCATTTCTCCCTCACCCAACTCCTCCCAGACCCACTTCTTATCACTAACCTCCCACTTCTTTTACTTTTCATGTTCTTTTTAGAGGAGACTATCTCACAGCAGATGTCCTGGTCCTTTGGTTCTTCCAGTATTTTTACCACCTCGTCTGCAATGTTCTTTGAACCTTAGGTTGTATTATAAGTGTTTTAATTGGAGACAGGCATCCTGTGGTCAGGTGATCCTGCATTTTGACTAGTCATGGTTTCTATCTGCTACAATAAGAAGGAGCAGGAAGAGGAGGAGGAGGAGGAGGAGGAGGAGGAGGAGGAGGAGGAGGAGGAGGAGGAGGAGGAGGAGGAAAAGAAGCAGAAGCAGCAGCAGCAGACGAAGCAGCTTCTTTGATGAGGGACAAGAGCTGCATTTATCTGTCGGTAGAAGGGTAAGTATTCAGAATGCAGTCAGAGATTATACTGGTTTTGGAAAGTGACTATAGGAATTTCTCCACTAGGCTCCATGGCCTCTGCAGCCATGGGTGGTTGGCTAGGTTGTCAGTAGCAGACATGAATCCCCTCCTATTGAGGGGCCGCAAGCCCAAGTCCAGGTTGATTTATCCCACGATATAAATTTCACTCTTGTACTTTTAGGAATATCTTGCCATATTGGTCATTGTTGTGGTGTGCAGGAATTATAGCTGGGTAGGGATATTGATTACTCTTCTCCCATGGCAGCTTTCATGGCTCCTTTCAACACTATTAGAGTTAGTCCCCAAGAAGGAGGTTCCATTTCCATTAGATCTGGATGGATTCCTCCAAGTCCTGGGTCTAGAGGGTGTGGTGTCTTCAGCTGGAGGGTTGAATTTTCTTTTTCTAGTACCAAGGACAAGATCAATAGCCTGTATTATTTGGGGATCTCTTGAACTCCCCTGACCAACAACTCAAAAGTTTTCCTGTGTCTGCACTGGGATGTTTGTTTGGTAGATAATGAATTCTGTGTGTGTATATGTCGGGGGTGGGCAGTACATTGACATTCCAAGTAGCATAACTTCAATTAATATATATGTATACACACAAATACATGTTATATGTAATTTTAAGTAAATATAAAATAATATAATTTCATAGGGGTTTTTCAAACACCCTTAGTGTTATTTAGCCCTCCTCCTCTTTGACTTTTAAATAATATTCAACTCAAATATTAATGCCTGTGGTATACACTTCTAATGTATGTGTGTGAGAAAACAAATGAGAGAAATATCTTTAAAATCCTGGCAGTTCCAGCTATGGTGGCCCATTTCTTTACTCCTAGCACACTGGAGGCTGAGGCAGGCAATCATAGTGAGCTCACCGCCAAACTAGTCTACACGGTGAGTTCTAGGCCACAACAATCCTGGCAAATGTCTTTGATGGTATGTTATGTAGTCTTATTACTTTATTTTAAAGATATTAAAACAAAGATTGTGGCAATGATACAGCAGGTAAGAGTACTTGCTAAACAAGCATGAAATTCTAAAAATGAATTCCTTGAACTCATAAAAAAAAAAACCTCCCCTGGCAAAAACAACAACAACAAAAAAAACAAAAAACAAACAACAAACAAATAAACAAAAAAACAACCTGGGTTTGACAGTGTGCCTACCTGTAGCCCCAGGGCTGTCAGGGACAGAGACAGAGGATCACTGGGGCTTGGTGGCTGCCAGCCTAGCTCCAGTTTCAGTGAGAGGACCTGTCCCAAGGGACTAAGTCAGAAAGTGACAGAACAGAACTCACAACACCGGCCTTCATTTCCTAAATGCACAGATGTGTGTATCATACAAACACACACTCAAATAGGAATGTGGGCCTCATTATAGAGGAGCTATACTTTAGTCTCTGATACACATATACATACACTCAAATAAGGATGTGGGTCATGTTACAGAGGAGCCATGTTTTACTTCCTTAACGGTTCTGGGCATCCCAGAAAGGAAAAGACTGCATCTTAAAGCCTTTGTGTTCATGTACCTAGCCTGGTGCTAGGCACATAATGAGAGCTTAAAAGATATATGTTGATAGTAATGAGCTTCTTTCTCTCAAATTGTTTTCTGAAATTGGTAGGCTTAAAATAGTATATCAAACAGTGATCAATACTCAGGACATGCTAGGCAAAATTGGCAGAATAAATGTGTGTAAATCAAGAAGATAGGAGAGCATCTCCCAGAAAATTTGGGAGCTGCTCAAGGGTGAAATTGGGGAACTGATGACTGAAATGCACAATCCATTGTTTCAATTGACCTCAGGTTAAGGAAAGTGCTGGGTAACCATCGCAAGCATTTTATGTGCAAAAGACTCCAGAAAGCTGCAGAAATCACAGAGCATCACACCACAGGCTGAAGGATCCCACTGTCAAGTACGCGATGGCTCATGTGTTTGGTGAAAGGCAGTAAGGTCTTCGTAAAAGTGAAATGCAAAATGACTCTGAAGAAACTGCAAGACACTCAGAGGACAGGGAAAGGCTAGTGTATTCGCTGATTTTCTGGTTGTTGTTACAAAATAGCTGACAGGAAGCAACTTAAGGGAGAATGGTTTACTCCAGTTTACAGTCTGAGGGAATATAATTCCTCATGGGTACATGGCTGCAGGAACGGAAGTCCATTCTTCACATTGCAGCTTCAGTCAGGAAGCAGAGTGGAAGCAGATTTAGCATCTCCGTGTTCACCACGTCTTCCCATAAAACACTCCATACTGGATTGTTCCAAGGAGGCTTGAGTTTCCATTTTGATTTAGTTGAGCATTGTGTTCTGAAATCTTGATGGAGGCTGCTTCATCTCTTTTATCATTAGTTCCTAACTGCCAATGCGTTTAGGCTACTGTACTACCCATTGGCTTATGTGTTTAGACGTCATGGGTAGGCAGAGCTGAGTTCTGGCTCTGTCACTTTATTACGTGTGATGTAGCTGTGCTCCCTTGACATTTTAAAATTCCCATTTCTTCTGTAAATTGAAGCAACCAATTAGGCTTCAGTAGAAAGTAAGATGGAGAGTTGGATAGATGCCTTAGTGGTTAAGAGCACTGACTGCTCTTCCAGAGGATCTGGGTTCAATTCTCAGCATCCACAAGGCAGCTTACAACTGTCCATAACTCTAGTTTCAGGGGACCTAACACCCTCATACAGACATACATGCAGGCAAAACACCAATGTACACGAAATAAAATAAATAATTAAAGAAAAGGGTAAAATGACATGCTCATAATCTTAGCAGAATGCCCAGTTGCATGGAGTTCTGGCTGAAGAACATTTGCTGCATAGAAGTGCATGTTGTTCTGGGGTCAGATACCCCAAGGAAGTTACTTTGAACTATGGGAAGTTGTCTTCTGAGTTAAGATCATCAGCTAATAGGTACTGCCTTGCAATCTTCCTTTTTTTTTTTTTTTTTTTTTTTTTTCCTTTACAGACATGCATCTTCAAGTTTCTGTTTTTCCTCAGGGACCTTGTCCATGGTCTCCACATACTTCAGTAGAGAGCCTCCATATTATCACATAAAGGATGGTGAAAGCTCTACCATCTCGGAAAAACTGACCTGCATCACCTGCAGGGTGTCCCTTCATAGAGGACAGACTGGATGGAGTTCAGGAAGATGTGAGTAGATAGGACAGCTAAATAGGATGAATTGAAATATGATCCAAACAGAAAAAGCTGCCAGCAGCAAATGTTTCTAGGTGAAGTTTGCATCTGAAAGTTGCTTCTTGGAGTGTATTTGCAAAAGACAAATGAAGCAAATTATCACAGAGAGTACAGGCCATTGGTAATGTGGGAAGTGGATTTGAAAGGGAAAACAAATGATTGGGAGGAGGGGAATTTTAAATACCAGGATTCACACCAGCTGACTCTGTTTCTTTTTTTTTTTTTTTTTTTTTTTTTTGGTTTTTCGAGACAGGGTTTCTCTGTGTAGCTTTGCGCCTTTCCTGGAACTCACTTGGTAGTCCAGGCTGGCCTCGAACTCACAGAGATCCGCCTGGCTCTGCCTCCCGAGTGCTGGGATTAAAGGCGTGCGCCACCACCGCCCGGCGACTCTGTTTCTTGTTTTGTGTTTTCTTTGTGAATACAACAAAGAAGAGATGGCAGTGCCGGTGTCATCAAACATTCCAGGTGACTTGGAAGTCCCCAAGTAGGAGGGACATGGGTTGGATCTCAGAAACAGGTTTTATAACTTTTGATGCATGTGTGAAAGCAAGCTGCAAAGTCAAGTGCTTTATTTACCGGCGCCCCAGTAAAGACCTAAATGCTGAGCTTGGGAGAAGTCTCAGCAGGTAAAGGTTCTTTCCCCTAGTCTGATGACCTGGGGTCTATCCCTGGAATATACAGAGTGGAAGAGAACAGACTTCTGCAGCTTGTCATTTAGCTTATACATACACCCCACCAACACACAGAGTAAAATCACACTGGCTCAGGCTGCTGCTCAGAGTTAGAATTTTAATCTCTGCATTCCTCTGATATGTCTACACCACAAACCAGAGAGTCTTCAGATCCACTAGGATTCAAAAAATTGTTGAAAGTCTGTCCCTGAGACACCTTCATGCCTGATCATTTAGTGGCCAGGAGCACAGCTTGTTAATAAATCAGGAGGCATTGCTAAGTGGCTGCTCAGTGGCCTCATTCATGAATGTTCCACTCAGTGCCAGATCAGAAACTCTACAAATTGGATTTTTAGTGCAGGGAGATTTTCTCCTGTCTATTGCAAAGGTGTCTTTTAAAGGTTCTTATCCTGAAGTGAACTTGAAGTAAAAGAAATCTCTTGGGTGCTAGTAAATTGATGTTCCACACTGTGTGCTGTCTGTGTTGTTTGGTATACCTACTTTAAAAAATATTACAAACTGAAGCACACCAAACACACACCTCTGCAAACAACTAAATGAGCCTGAGGCTATAACTGTTAGGAGGGAATTTATCTCCTCAGGTATGCCTCAGGCCATGAGTTCCACCCCCCCCCCCCCCAGCAAAACAACAACAAAAAATCAGGGTGTTGAAGAGATGACTCAGCATGGACCCTGCTTCCTGTACAAGCACGAAAACCAGAGTATGAATCTCAGGAATTTACTTAAAAACTGAGTGGGTGTGGCCTTCTGTCTGTGATCCCAGTGCTGAAGAGGTGGAGACAGGAGCTCCTTAGAGCAAGCTGGCTAGTTAGTCAAGGTTTAAAGGTGAGCTCTGAGTTCAGTGAGGGACCCTGCCTAAGTGTATGAGAGAATGATCAATGAAGATGTTCTCAACACCATACATGAAACTCTATACATAATAGTACACATGTACACACAGGAATGTAAACAAAATTTCAACACACATGTGAGTCCACATTCATGTCAGTAGGCATACACACATATTTATACATGCTATACACATACAAAAAGAAAGAAATCCTTAAAAGATGCTCTCAGGCAGCATCCTTGAAGGTGATACTTCATATCAATGGGCTTTCATATGGGGGTTGTATCGAAAGTTAAATGGGCTATTCAGAGGGTTGTGTTAAAAAACAAAAACAAAAACAAAAACCTCTTTTTTTTTCATTTCATTCCCTGAATCTATATATAACCTTATCCCTGAAGTAAATTTTAAAAAATTCAGAAGGAAAAACTAAGATAATCTATTGTATGTGTACATGTGTGATTTATGCTTGTATGTTGAGAGGTCAGTATCACATATCTTCCTTAGTCTCCCTACACCTTATTTTTTGAGTCAGGTTTTTTAACTAACCCTGGAACTCATCAATTTGGGTAGACTGGCTGGCCAGTAAGCCCAAGAGATCACTTATCTCTGACACCCCAGAACTAGGTTAGAATTGTGTGCCACCATGTCCACTCTCTCTCTTATATATAATTGGGGAATGGAACTCAGGTCCTCACAGCTGTGCCACAAACATTCCACTCACTATGCCACTTTCCTACCCAAGGCGATCTGTTTAACCATAGCATGTTTTGATGCACGATCCAATATTAGCTATAAAGGAGACATCACCTATTTTGTGAAATGTTTGTAAAACACCAGTTTGACAGACTTTCTTAGACCATTTCAGAGTTTAGACACTATTTGCAACACTCAGGTAGAGTTAGGTATAGTTGATGATTTCTTACTTTTTTTATATTTAGCAGTGTGTGAATTAAACAGTGGGGTTTAATATTGTTCTTCCAGAGTAAGTCTGACAAGGTTCACATTTCAAGTGAGAAAAGGGAAAAAACTGTGAAAATTAAAAAAAAAAGTAAGAAAGGAGAAACAGACCATAATCTTGCAGTCAAGTATATTTAGAAATAAAACTTAAAGCCGGGCGGTGGTGGCACACGCCTTTAACCCCAGCACTCGGGAGGCAGAGCCAGGCAGATCTCTGTGAGTTCGAGGTCAACCTGGGCTCCAGAGTGAGTTCCAGGAAAGGTTACACAAAGAAATCCTATCTCAAAAAACAAAACAAAACAAAAACAACAAACAAACAAAAACAAAGCAAAACAACTTAAAAAAAAGAAAAAGAAATAAAACTTAATTTTGTCTAGTGGTGCTAATGGTGCCTGGATAGTGTCGGGCTGATGAGGATGATGGAATATGGTGGCAACAATCTTGTCCCTCCACACTGCAGCTCTAAGAACCATGGTGATTCCAGAGTACTTTTATTAAACACCCTAATTTAGTCCAGTGTGTCAAGACTTAATTCTCCATGGAAGCAGAAGAGAGAGAGACGCCTGCCTTGAAAGAAATTAAAAACACTTGAAACTCAAGTGAACCAATACCCCTAGCAAGGTTAAGAGCCCTTTGCCAGCTGTTCCCAAACACAGAGATGCCAGCCTTGAAATGCGCCCTGAGGCCCAGGGAGGCTGAGAGAAGGCCGCTAAGATCTGAAGAAAATGAAACTTGGATCTTTTTTTAAAGATGGAAACAAAATGACTCAAAACTGCAACTCCATCTGAAAACAACCAGTTCTGATTGAAAACCCTAGAGAAAATAAATAATCCCACATCTATTTTCCCCTCTAAAGTCAACATAAAAGTTTCCAATGGTTCCCCAGGCAGAAGGACTGCTGATTTGTCACTCCAAACTGAACAGCAAACCAAGCACAAATCTGTAAAAATGGATGTGGACCTCAATATTGAGAAACAAAATAGAAGAGCCTCCAAAGAGTCTTTTCAAAATGAAAAGCCATGCTCTGTGAGACTACTGTAACCGATATCATAAGTGACCCAAGTAAAGATAACAACGATATTCAGTACTCCATTTAGTAACTAGTCAGAATGCTTAGTTTACCCCTCGTCTCAATTAGAGACCCAGATGGTGGATAGAAAGCAAGCATCAGGGCAGCTAAAACACATTCTTCTCAGCAAGGTCGGGCAAACACTGAAAGATGGAGTAACTGAAGTCAAAGCTGCAGACGAAGAGGTTCTGTGGGGGAAAGAGTGTGTGAGCCAACACCACGTCTTCCCATTTATGTTCTTTTAGAAAAAAATCAGTGATGTTTTTCTCCTAAACCAAAAGCAGTATTTGTTTATGTTATTTTGCTCAAAGCATGAACTTTCCTTTTTTTTGATATCTACATACATGTTTATGCGTGCATGTATGTTTACACATGTATACACCTGTGTGCAGAGGCCCGAGGTTAACTTCAGATAGCTTTCTCTGTCACTTTTTATCTGCTTAGGCAGTGTCTATTGTCTTTCTGGTGAGTCTGGCTAGCCAGCATGTTTTGGGAGACTCTAAGGATGCTATCACATCTACCTGGCTTTTCTGTGGGTTCTGGGGATCGGGACTCCATCCCCACCCTGTGATGGCGAGCACTATGCCTGCTGAGCCATCTTCCTAAGCCCCCAACTCTGTCCTCTGGAGACAGCTCCAGGTAGAGCAACCCTGTGCTCACTCCTGTCCCTGCTTTCTTTTCTTTACAGTTTCCTGACCACCGTTGGCTTACACGAGGGGCACGTGTCAAAGAGCATGTGTCGGGGCTGCAGCAGGGTAGAAAGCTGTTTATAACTCAGAGCAGGTGCATTACTCCCAAACTGATCACGGCTCACAGTGCCAGGGTAAGTCTAAACTTTGCTGTGTTTTCTATATTTGAATGTTTTTACAACCTTGAATGATGGCTGTTCAACACAGTCAGACAAGAGCACAGATTCCTCAGGCCAAATCCCACGCTTAGTGATCTTGGACAAGTGACATTGTTCAGTTATTTAGGCAAGTTATGTAAAATGTCTGATACATATTTAAACAAATAAGTAGACATATGTCCTCAACCAATACGATAGTGAGTGCTAATTGTCAATTTGACAGCATCTAGTGTCAGTTGAGAGACGAGCCTGTGAGCATGTCTGTAGGAAACTCTCGTGATGGTACTAATTTACATGGGAATATCTTCCCACAGTGGGTGGCAGCATCCCCTGGCTAGGATCCTGGACTGTATAACAATGGAGAAAGTGAGCTGAGCACTAGCATAACATTGATTGTTCCTTTTGACTGTTGATGCCACATGACCAGGCCCCTCACGCTCCTGCTGCCATGACTTCCCTGCCATGATGGGTAGTAACCTTGAACCCTAAGCTGAAATAAGCCCTTTCTCACTTCCCTTGCTGTCATTGGTAGAATTTTACCACAGCACCACGAAGGAAAGAAAATACGATAGCCAACGACACAGTCTTACTGACAGATTTTGTCGGTGTGTTTCTCTATTTTTATAGATGACATAACAGAGTCTGTCGGAAAAATATCAAGATGTAAGAAGGGGAGGAACACACTGAACTCTCTCCAGTTGACACTGATTTTCCTGGGGAGAGAGTTACACTGGAACCAAGGTCTTTATGTGATGTCCTTATTTCTGAACAGTAGCAGGACAGTGATTAAGCCCCCCAGTCTGGGGACAGCAAGATGCCAGAAACACTGGCTGGCTGGCATTAGCACATCTCATCGCTATTCACTGGAAGACAAAGTATTTCCTACCCAGATGCTGTCTTCTTGCTTGTACTGCTGCCAGTTGTGGCCTGTGTCGCTGAACATCAGGCGATAGCTTGTCACCCAGTCAGAGCTCCCGTATCTTCCCTGCGTGGCCACTGCCGTAATCTCCACTCTGCTGCCCAGGTCCATCTGGAGCCACTGTTGGGCACTGGAGTCTGCTGGGGACCAACCACCAGTTCCTGGAATAGGATGAAAGAGAGACTGGTAATAATGCCTTAGAAAGTCACCATTTCGTATGTCAAAGATCAATGGAACTAGGTTCTACTAAGGCACCGTTGTTCCCTGGCTCTGAACTCAGTCCCCCAGGACATTCAGAACCAAATTTTGATCCTGTAACTCAGGGCTCCAGGTTCACTGCAAGTAAGGTGTGTACAGTGTCTCTTTCCATCCCCTTCTCTTTCACTTCTTTCTTTTCTCTGTCCGAATGTGTATTAAGAATCCACCAGGGGATTCCGCGTAACTCATTATGGGTACAAAGGTGAAGGAAGACATTAACTGGTCCTTTCATGGGCATCATTTGTTCATTTAACCTTTATTCTTCATGCGGAGAATGCTGGGTGAAAGGGAAAGGAAAATCCGATGAAAGCTTGCGAGGAACCTCCACGAGAGAAAGACAGAGGTTACAATAGTGGTACAGGGGACAGGCTGACTTAGGAGGTGTTCAGAAAGGCCTTTCAGTCCACAGACAGGAAAGCTGAAAGCTGAGGCCAGCTACCATGCCTGGACAGGGTGGGAAGCACTAACAGTCACTGTTCTCTCACTTATCAGAGGGAACAGAGGAGGGAATGGTGTGTGCACAATCTCAGGACACGAGGAAACACTGCACACTTCATATGTAGCTGCTACACCAAGACACACACGGACTTTTCAACAGCTGCTTGGCTCCTAGACGAGTCACAAAATTTGAACTTCGTAGATATAAATATTCATTCTCATGGAATTGGAAGACTCCTGGCTTAAGCTTTTATCTCCATCTCATGTAGGAAAAAATAAATCAATATGAACCATTATTGACTGCTGAATTCTTAAGTCCTCTGGAACCTGGGGTGAGGGGCACTAACGAGTGTCTTATAAGATGGACAGGTATGTGGTGAAAATCAACCATTTTGCTCAGAACAGGAGCTGAGAGGGCTACTAAGCTTAGGGGAACAAGTAATAGATTCACCTTTTCCTTCAATTTACACACTTGTTCCTGTGATACTCTTTTTTATCTCCCACCAAGTGCAAGAGCGTTCACTCACATCATGGCTTGGCAGCTCAGTGACTTTCTGTGTCCTGGTCCCTACTGCACAGCCCCTCACTATATGTGACTATGTAGATCTGGGAGCTGGGGGAAGTCAGGCAGAAGCCCTCCTGATCTTAGGACATATGTTGCATGCGAGGACTGTCTTCAGCATCAGATACTCTTTAATATTCTTCTTTGATAAGCTTCTTTTTATTTATTATTATTAAGAATTTTTATTTTATATTATAATTTTATTTCTTCTTAGTATTAATAATAAGATTAAAGCAGGGAAGGAGAAAGGCATGTGATTGCCATCTACTTTGAAATGTGTTCTGAGTGTTGGGTATGACATCAACAAGATGGGTAGTATGGTACACTGACAACTCCCCCTTTCTGTAGTGAGAGGGCTACACGTTGGGGGGACATGGGGTAACTGCATTCTTTAGCTTTCCATATAATTATAGCTGTAACCACAAGACCAATTTCTCAACGAAAAAGCTGTAAATGGATTTCCAGCTCCCCTCTGCCACTTGCTCTCGCTTTCCCATGACAGATACTGTGAACAAGGTCTAGATACTGCTGAAACCATAGTTTCTGAGTAGTTAAAGATTGATTTGTATGCTTGTGTTTTTGCGTGTAGCATTTCCTTTTAGTATATCTATTGAATAAACTTATTATAAATTATACATGGGAAAAGATAAAAGTGTAAAATAATACACACAGAAATTTAAGAGTGGGCAGAATAATGTAGGATTATTACATTTTTTTGTGATGTTTTGAGTTTGAGTGATGTTTACTAGTTTGCAGTGAAAATCTTCAAGCCTTCATAATTTTCTTTTCATTGCCAACAGACCCCAACTGAACTTCTTGATCATGCTTTAGACCTTTTCCTTTTTATAAATATTGACATGTAAGATATTATATTAAAATGGAAGAAAACAGGTCTGTGGTGATGGCTCAACAGGTAATGTGCGCGCAGTGCAAGACAGGAGTTTGGATACGAGTACTCATGTAAATCCTGGGCAGGTGTGCTGGCTTAATTGTAATCTCAGTGCAAGGGAAGCAGAGGCAGGGGGCTCCCCAAGCAAACAGGCATGCTAGACTAGCAGGGTCAGTGAGCACCTGTTTTAGGTGAGAGATATTTCATCCATATAAAAGGTGGAGAGCAACAGAACAAGATACCCAGGTTGCAGAGCCTTGGTCCTCAATTTGCATGCCTGTATATATGAACATGTATCTTCCCACACACATGCAGACACACAAACACACATTCAAGCATGCCACACATTCACATAAAAAAAAGAAAATGTAGTAGTAAGTATGTACCTTTGTAAAAAAAAAAAAAAAAAAAAAAAAACCCAATCAATTAAATAAATCAAAGGTAAAGCTAAAACTACAGAGTATTTAATATAAGATGATTTCTTCAAACATGTCTGGAGAAAATAATATTTTTTTCTTTTAATTGGAGTAGGGGGGAGAAAACCCCATCTCACTTTCTTAACCCTCCTGAAAGCGAACCAGAATGGAACAGTGGCTGTGAGCATTCATTATCAGATGAAGGTAAGCACATTCTGAACCTTCCAGTCACAGCTCAAGTACTTAGCATGAAGGACCACTCCCTGGATAATAATTGCCTAGGCCTCTTTCCCTGGTATTGAAGACCCCCCCCCCCACATACACACACATTGCACCTAATGGATAGCCCCTCAGGGTTTCTGTGGTTGTCACAGCAAACATTTTCTTTATTAGCCAAACAGTAAATGTATTTTGCAAAATTATGAGGGTGACCTCAAGAAATGTACAGTCTTTCTAAGACAAACTATGTGCCCACCCATTCCTCTTTCTGAATTATGTCAAAATTCAGTGAATTTGAACACAAATACATTGAAGTTGAAGTCAAAATGCCAACTGAGGCAGTGTTGTCATAATCACAGCTGATGACTCTGATTTCTGAATATGAAGACTATCATCAATCCTGCAGTTTACACTTCAAAGCATTTGAAAGAAATTTCAATTTCAAGAAAACTTAAAAATCTGTATTTATCTATTATTTTTTTTATTTATTTTCTCTCTGTGTGTGTCTGTCTGTCCATCTTTGAACACACATGTGCCAAGGTATGCAGGAGAAGGCTGGAAGAGTGTTTGGGATTTGGTTTTCTTCTTCCATCATGTGGGTTCTAGGGCTTATCTCAGGCTGTTAGCCTGGAAAGTAGGTGCCTTTACCTAATGAGCTATCTTTTAGGTTAGAAATGAAAAGAAAATGATCTCACCATAAATATGTACAATATTCAGAGCTCAGCCATATTTTTACATACATAAAATCGGTGATGATTGTAAGACTATGTCTGATTTCATTTCTAACAACCTACAAGCCTCACTCACTGCATACTAGACTGTTGACTCTGTGTGTGTGTGTGTGTGTGTGTGTGTGTGTGTGTGTGTGTGTGTACACACACACACATATGTTAGAACAGGTCCCATGTAGCCCAGGCTGGCCTCAAACTCCTTATGTAGCTGAGGATGATCTTGAACTCTCAATTCTCTTTCTTACACTTCCTGAGTACTGGCATCACAGGTGTAGTTTGGGGAATCTAACCAGAACTTCGTGCATATTAGCGAACTACCAATTCAACAATATCTGAGCCCCTCCCCTAGACTGCTAACTTCAGGTTTTGTTTTTTACAGAGCATGTGGTGCAACTAGATGTTAGTGCAAAAAATAGAGGCCTGGCTCAGTACTCAGATCTGCTTCCAAGGTTAGGTTAGAGGAGGTTCTCCCAACTGTACTCAGCCACAGCACTAGGAGAGTCAGGTGCCTATCCAACCTCACATGACTCACAATTGATAAAAGAGGGGATTCCAGTTCAGACAATCAGTATCCAGCACCAGAATTCTTTGCTCCCAAGCACTACCAGTCACTCTTATCTCGCTTATCATCTCTGTTTCCACCTGAGCCATAAATCACACTTCACCCTCTCCTCTCCAGTGTCTCTCTGGATTTTTGCGGAAATCAATGATTGTATTTCATTTGAAAAAATAATTTACTGTATTAATGTGTTCATGTATGCATGTGTGTTCATATGGTGTGTGTGTGTGTTCATGTGGTGTGTGTGTGTGTATCCCACAGTGCCCATTTGTAGGGCAGAGGTCAGCTTGTGCATCCTTCCATCATGTAGAGCACAGATATTGAACTCAGGCCCTCAGGCTTGGCAGCAGGTACCATTTACCCACTGAACTATCCTGTAGTGGTTTGAAAAAAATGGCCCCATAGAGAGCAATGCTATTAGGAGGTGTGGCCTTGTTAGAGGACATGTGTCACTGTGGAGGTGGGCTTTGAGGTCTCCTTTGTTCAAGCTACGCTCAGTGAGACACAGTTTGCTTCTGCCGCCTGTGGATCAAGATGTAGAACTCTCAGCACCTTCTCCTGCTCCATGTCTGTCTGTGCACTGTCATGTCCTGCCATAATAATGGACTAAACCTCTGGAACTGCAAACCAGGCCCAATTAAATGTTTTCCTTCATAAGAATTGCCATGGTCATGGGGTCTCTTCACAGCAATAGAAACCCTAACTAAGACATATCCCCCAAGCTCCACGAATGCTATTTTTGTTCATGTGTATCAGGGAATAATAAACTGGGCTCAGAGCTGGTCTAGAGGATTTCACTAGAGACTTTTACTCAATTCTTTTGACTTCAGGTTTGTTCCTCGGGTTTACAGTGACTAAAATCTTAAGCAAGTGTAAAAGACTCGTTTATAGAATTATAATCAAACATTAAATAAGACGAAGAAGCTGTCTCCTCACCCTTGTAAATCTCTCCTTCAGCTTTCTATGTCACAGTGCTGTGAGACAGCTTGAATACAGGCTGCGATAGACTCTGGGTACGAACCAGGACAACTTGTGGGGAAGAGCAGAACTCTCTCTTTCTGCCTATTTCCATTTCAACCTCAGAAATGGAAATGAGAATCGATGGATGCCACACATTGGAAACAGCACAGCATGGATTCTTTTCAGAGATACTGAATAGCATACATACCAAAATAGACTCCATCTGTACAAGACCAGCTGACATAATCCATTAGGGCACACAGTATTTTCACACTTAATATGTTTCAAGCACACAGATTGACTTATTTTATTTTATGGTTTTATTTTGTGTATGCATTTGTATGTTCATGTCTCTGCCTATACACATTTGGATGCTGGTGCACATGTGTGTGAAAGTCAGAGGCCAGTGTTGTGTGTCTTCCTGTAACACTCTCCATATTTTTGAGACAGGGTCTCTCCCTGAACCTGGTTAGTCTGAGTTAGCATCAACTTGACACAGTCTAGAGTCATCTAGACTTACAATCAATTGAGAAATTGCTCATATAAGCCCATAGTTGATTATATATTGAGTAGGAGGGCCAGGTCCACTGTGGACAACGTCCTTTCCTGGACAGGTGATCCTGGATTTGGTAGAAAAGCCTGTGGTTAAGCCAGCAGGGGCTATGGTTTCTGCCTCCAGGTTCCTACTTGAGTGCCTGCCTTGACTTCCCTGCAAGATGGAAGTGACTTAACAGAGTAACTTTGATCAGAGTGTTTTATTATAGCAACAGAAAGCAAACTCAGACACGAGCTCACTGATTCAGCTACATTAGCCAAGTGACAGCCAAGTATAGCTTTCCTCCCCCTTGCCGTTGCTGGGATTGCAGACACACAACTGCATGCCTGCCTGACCATGGTACCAAGGCTCCTAACCCAAATCTTCATGCTTCCACAATAAGCACTCTACCAACTGAGCTATCCCACCAGCCCTTGACTACTGTTTAATCCCTACAATAAATCTCATAAGGAACAGATTCCCCAGACCTGTTCCTCCCTGTACATTACATGGAAGCCCTCTAAACAACAAATACATTCCCATGAATGAACCAGGAGCTAACAGGAAGGATGAGCTGCAGCCTCGGTTATGACACCCTTGGTAGCCCTGTAAGCCAAGACTCAAAATTGTTTTATATACAAATCCACTTAATGAGTAAAGCCCAGTAATAAACAGAAACAGAGGCCTTGGGACTGGGAAGATGGCTTACTTGGTAAAGCACTTGCCTTGCAAACATGGACACCTGAGTTCATACCCCCGCAATCATTTAAAATGCAGTGCACAGCTACTATCCAAGCTCTGGAGAGGAGGAGTCAGGAGGATCACTGAGGATCACTGGCAAGCCAGCTTGGTAAGTTTTAAGCCATTGAGAAGGCCTGTCCCCAAAAACAAAACAAAACAAAATGGTGGGTGGAGTCTGAATAACACACCTGTCCTTTGACACACACTTAAACACGCATACATTACACGTCTGAGAGACCCTTCTGTGAACATTTAACAAGGAAGCATGTGTCTAAGAGTGATTCAATTATGCTCACATGTCTAGGTATTAAAATTATGCCTCACACTCAGAAGGGCATCCACTCCTCTCTTTAGAACACTCGCATCCGTATGAAACAGGATCCAGGCTGAGCAAAGACCCCTAAGGCTGGGACAATGCTGGATGAAAGATACAAATGCTTCTTGTGCTTCTGGACAGGTCTAGTATGACGGGATGCTGCAGCTGACAATCACACATGTCCCACACTTCTAGTTTAAGGACTAACAAAGCTCCATAGGGAAACCAATTGGGAGCTTCCCCAAATACTCAGTGTGGTTTTTAAAAAGGCCCAAATCCTGTAAAATAGGGTGGAGAGATGGCCCGCTTATTGCTCTTTTGGAGGACTTACAGGGTTCCTAACACCTACATCAGGCAGCTCACAACTGTCTGTAAATCCATCTCCATGGCATCCCATGCCCGCTTCTGGCCTCTGCAGATAAGAGGCACATATGCACACACACAGACATGAACAAAGACATATATACAAAAATAAAACTAAATCTATAGGTTAAAAATTGTGTAAGGAACCCTGGGATGGGACTGTTTGAGACCATTTTGCAGAGAGAAGCAAAGGGGTTTATCATAGGAGACTCATGGAAAGGAGGGACACCTTTGTCCGAACTAGACCCAGTTGTAATCAAGGGCTGTTTGCCACCAGAAAAATGCTGGGAGAATGCTTTTGGGTATGGGTTCATTTAAGTCTTCTGGCAATCAACTAAGAGGCAAAGACTTCAGTGTAAATAGTTCATCTATAAATGATATGAGGAGACCAGTGAAGGTGAAGGAAATGTAGAAAAGGCAGCCTGTGGCACCTCATGGAGCCCTGCGTCTGTGAGTAAATCAGAGCTCAGCTGTCATCACAGGGAGTGACTAAGGGATGCATGACGGTGGGCAGAGTCAAAGGCATCCTTGAGCAAAGAGGAAAAGAAGTAGCAACAGTGTGGGGAGCTTTTCTGCTGGGATGTTCTTTGCCTCTGGGTATTCCCTAGCACGTAGATTGTCCTCAACTGTGAGAACTGGCTTACTGCCAGAGCTATACACTGTTGTCTTAGCTAGGGTTACTATTGTGGTGATGAAACACCATGACCAAAAACAACTTGGGGGAGGAAAGGGTTTATTTCATTCACAGTTCCATAAAACTCTCCATCTTCAAAAGCATTCAGGGCAGGAACCTGGAGGCAGGAGCTGATGCAGAGACCATGAGGGAGTGCTGCTTACTGTCTTGCTCCTCATGACTTGCTCAGCTTGCTTTCTTATAGAACACAGGAGTACCAGCCTAGGGGCAGCCCCACCGGACAATGGCTGGGCCTGCCCATATCAATCACCAATTAAACAAATGTCCTACAGGCTGGCCTACAGCCCAATCTTATGGACTCATTTTCTCAATTGAGGCTCCTTCCTCTCTGATGACTCTAGCATGCATCAAAATGACATAAAATTAGCCAGCACAGCTGTTCCAAGACTTGTTCTGTCTGAAAAGAAGCCTGTTAGCCTCCTGCACATCTCAGCCCATAGTGGAACCACACGACTTCCACAGCGGAGCGCGGGCTGTCTCACTATGTAACTGACAGTGTGGAGCCCTCCGTGGTCTAGACCTTCCTCTTGCCATGCAAAGGAGCTGTGTTTCTTCTCACTCCTCCATCCTCCCCTCACTACACTTCTCCAGGAATCGCGTCTTCACAAGTCTCTTCAACATCAGCTCATTTCTGGAAGGAATGTCCCCAGGGTTTCTACCGTTCTGGCTTTGTGACTAAATGAAGAAATCAGGTGGTGGAGTATGAGAGATGTGGACACAAGCAGGCTCCATGGATGCCACTGCTCACCTGTGTGTCTGTTTGTGAAATACCGTAATTTTGAAGGTGCCTGTGGCTCAGGCAGCTTGGCTGTGGTGTCCTTCAATGAACAGTTTCTGTGAAGTTTGGGGTTGGGGCTAATCAGGCCATGCCCACATGCTGCAGCTGGGAAGAAAAAGGCAAGTGCCATACATAGAGCCTGTCTGTGAATGTGTAACCCTTTAGAAGACTCTCCAGGTTCCAGGATTCAGGACCTTACTACACATTCAAATTTAAGTCTCACTTTCTTCAGGGCATTTCCAGGGTGAAGCTGCTGGAATTTGGGACATCGGAGGGCTGATGGTGTGATGAGTGTCTTTACTAGATGTGCTCATCTTGCACACTTCTGCCACATCCTCCAAGTTGTGTTCATTCCCTACCGTGCAGGACCCCTCACTTCCTGCCTCCTGGGAATCAGGGAAAGTCTGGCTGCAGGCTGTGCTGTGGAATACACATCAACTGCATCCTCCTTCCTCTGAAACCTGTAAGAGAACCCTGGTTTGCCATGTGAAATTGAACCCTCTCAGAGCTCCACCACATGGTTGTCTGTCTACAGCATTAATACTTCTTCTAGGAAATGTATTGCCCCAAAAGACAATCTGCCTCAGTGCCCCCCCCCCCAAAAAAAACAATGGTTTCCATCTTTGGAAGAGTGAAACCATTAAGGTCATGAGATATTGGGAATGTCTACCTGTCTGTTTCACAGACCAGAAGTTACATGTGACATTATGAAGCAGCCAGGAATTCATTGAGGCTCAAAAGATCTCCAGTTTAGTTTTAATTAAGAATGCTTCATATTAGTTCCCTTTGCAGACCCAGAATTTCTTCATACACACATAAAACAACCATTCATTTATAGAAATGTGTTGGATGGCTATGCATATAAAACTTTGAAGACTGATTAATAGTTCAATACGATACTGAATATCTAGATTTAGATTAGATAAAACTGACTGGACTTCCTTGTTGAAACCAGCTACACCTTAATGCTCAATCTCTCTGTCACTGTGTGCGTGTGTGTGTGTGTGTGTGTGTGTGTGTGTGTGTGTGTGTGTGTGCATTTACATGTACATGTATATGCACCTGTATGGAGATCAATAGTCAACCTTGTCCATCATTTCTCAGGAGCTGTCTGAAAGGACCAAGTATATGCCATAACAGGCTGCTCAGTCTTCTCTCAGAGATCTGGCCTCAATTTCAGTTTCCTGAGACTTGAGCAAGCAGTCTCTGTGAGGGCCATGAACAAAAGACATAGTCCTTGCAGTAGCTCCCTTTCTGCACGTACTCTGACTGCTCAAAGTTCAGCCAGATGTTTACTGTCTGGGATCCTTCATCAACTTAGAGTTATGTCCATGAGTCAAGGACAGAGCCTAGACCACTGAGCCAGCCCCCACAGTCAGTATGTGCTAGGCCAGCAAGCCTTCATGGTAGCTCAAGGACAGAGCCTGGACCACTGAGCCAGCCCCCACAGTCAGTATGTGCTAGGCCAGCCAGCCTCCATGGCAGCTCAAGGACAAAGCCTGGGACTTGTCCCGGACAGCCC